>NW_009232482.1:21539-29005 GCF_000690835.1 Fulmarus glacialis
ATAGTGGACTGCAACAATAATTTCATTTGTTCCCCAAGCCTGAAAGGAGATAAAGAATGCATTAGACTCTATTTCAGGTTGTGTTGTCAGTTTTACAATGAACTTCAGAAACACAAAACAAAAGAAAGGAAAAAAAAAAGATCTTTTAATTTAAAAATTTTAAGACAAAAAAATAATTCATCTACTGTTCTGCCATTTCATTTCTCTACTTCAAGACTGAACAAGGCAACAAAATCATGTTTGCAGAGTAGCCCTTTGTAAAAAGCTTGCCAATGTAGTTATTACAATGCTTTAACAATCCCAGCAAGCCCCTGTGAATGTCCCTGCTTTAATTCTACTCTGTTTAGAAAGCGAATGGTTAACGACCTACAAACCCTGAGGTAATCCTCACTCAGACCTCTCATTCTCTCCCCTGCATTACTGTCACTAAGGATATTGAGCATTCCCATGCTTTCTGTTTATGAAACATATTTTCCACTCCATTGGCTTCTACACACATTTATCCTTTCGCCCCTTCACCTCCCCCCTCAGCTAATGTAAAGTGGGATCCTTAGTTTGCTTCTAAGATACTGATAGAACAGTTTGAAAGGGTCAGGATCAATAAAGAAAAGAGCAGTAAGTAAGACATTTTTTAGACCTAGAAGACTTTGGTTTGGCTGAACCCATGCTTTCTCATGTTGTTTCCTGCAGGGTACTCTGTGTATAATAATAATTCAGGGAGTGAATACATTTGTGTGCAAATGCAGAAATGCTTATTGAACATCTCAGTTGAAGAGAGTTTGGGAAGGAGACAACAGAGGACTGGACTGGGACACAGCACACTTAGCTTCTATATGAAGCTGTCTGACTCAGCTTAGTGGCTCTGGGAAGATAATTTCTCTCTGGTTTATTTTGTATACGTTAGAAATTTATTGAGAAAAAGTTCTGTGTGAGACTGATAACACGTAACTTTTCCCCCCAAAGTATTCAGTCAGAATACATTCCTTCTTCTTTTACTCTTCCCCTCTGCTTAACTCTACTTTACTGCTGATAGTTTTTCTGTATAAACAAAACCAAGTCGCCATCCCCACCCCTAAAAAGAAACCCTCCAGTTCTCCTTTGCTTTGGATGCAACTGTTACCGGAAACTCCATATAGCCAATGACGCACAAACACTACAGCAGTTACTGTGCCTCTCGTCTCCTTTTAATCTAGAAACAAATCAGGTAAGAGTGAAGTGATGTGTTCATTGGAAAAAGGAACACATAACACTATCGCCGATATGGGAATAGTGGAGTCTCTCAGCCCATTTTCTTCTCCCAGTTAAAAAGGCTACCACTGCACCTCATAAATGTCCTCAGGTTTCACTATGGTGCTGAAGCACAAAGTACTTCCTTAGTAGTACTAATCCATAGATTTTACCCTCCTTCATCTTGCTAAATTAGAATTCACAAACTTTTTTTGATCAATGGTTCCTGCTATCAGTGGCTCCATCCTTCAAATCTAGGAGGTCTTCTTTTTCTCACAAGCAGTCAGGGAAGAAAAGCCTTCTTTTATCTGCCAGGTTGACTCCAAATTCTTCTCAGAACTTGCTGCTGAGCTGTCTCTTATCTATGACACATCAGGTCCCCACACGTGTGTAATATGCCGGTCGTACTTATGAAGCCTTTTTACTTTTTGTGCCCCTGCCTATGCTTAGTGATCAGTTGAGTCATCCAGCCCTGCACTGCAGGATGACCAAATGCTACTCCATTCCTTTTCAGCTACTTAGGGCAACATGTAGCTCATCTTGACTAACTGAACCTCAGAACAATTTTAAAAGTGTTGACTGTCCTTTGTTCTGCAGGAATACCTTTTATAACTTGGGGTCTAATAGTTGTCAATGTTGATAATGCCTAGTCCCTTCTGAAACTGATGGATGATGCTAGGTGATAGCCTGTGGCTGAAAAACATTCAGGGTGGGAAAGGCATTTGAGAGATACATTCCTAATATGGTATGATTTAGGAGATGATCACTGGACAAGAGGTGTTCTTCTTAGTTAGATTACTGTACTTCACAGAATGAGTCAGATTTGGACCTTCTAAGGGCCTGAAATGTTTGTTGTAAGACACTTATCTCTAACCTTCTTCTGGTGAGCTGCCTATAAATTCAACTTAATTACATTTGCAGAAGAAACCTGACAACAGCTTTTCTAAATAAAGACAAAAGGGATCCCAAAGCCTAAGTGTGTTAAGTGTTTGCTTTGGATGAGTGTAGGGAGGCTGTTTTTTTAGCCACTGTGTGTTTACCTGACAGTTTTCTGATAAGCAGTGTGATACCGAAACCCCACTTTGTGACAGTGCTAACACCATCTGCCAGGTGCTGATAGCTCGCTGAATAATGCTGTCATCAGCACTCAAGTGCTGATGGAAAGTTATTGCTTCAGTAACCACTACTGCTTTCATCTTCCTTCTAATTGGTTGCTGCCACTAAAAACTATTATTCCAAAAAAAAGAAAAGAAAATCACGCGTCATTTTTCTTTATCATGATGAATCACTTTTAGGCTACCTTACAGTGCCATCGTTGTGTATTTATTGCTTTCTGCTTCCTGCCAATTTTACTTATCTACACTGTAGAGTGAACTATATTGCCTACCTATGATTGCTCTCAGTACCTGATCTGGTGACAAATCCTCACAGAAAGTTTCACTAGACCTTGATATAGTGAAATACCTGTTAAGGGCATACTCTGCTAGACACAGTGGGCCAGTCTGCCTCATGAGGTAGGGCCCAGTGCAATCATTTGCGTAATCTTTATTTGGTGTCAATTGTTACAGCTAAATTTGTACCAGCTGAAAAACAGGCCAGATAGTTCAAAGAAAATGTATACAGAAAATTTTGGAAGTATTTTGATCATCAAGAAACATTCAAATGCATTCACTTAAGTGTAAAGAAATATACTGTGCAGGCTGCACAGACATTCATGCCCCAGAAAGTTCACTGATAGTGACTGAGAAGGAAAGACAGCCTTTATAGTTTTACACTGCAGCATTGAGCTACTAAAATAAATATATGTGAAGAACCTCAAGTGTTTAGAACGGCTGAGAACATAATGTAATATAACTTAAGCCAGAGTTATATTATTATTCTCACTTGCGTCAGTATAAATGTGGACTGAAGCTATTTTGGCTTCAAAATGCTGTACTGGAGATTTTGGTTTGGATTCCTACTTCTTGGCAGGATTTACCTTTCTTTTGCAGGATGTTCTGTCTTGCTTTAATGAAAGCTAGGATGTCAGCATCAGCCTGGCTGTCTCCAGTCAGAGGAATAGATGTACTAGAACTTGGTGGGGTCCTGAAATAAGAAAGTAAACTTGAGGACCCAACTGAGTAAGAAGGTTATTTTCCCATTCCATTATCTCCTCTCTTTTTTCAGCATGGAGGACTTTGTTCTCCAGATAAGTTGTTAGAGATGGCACAGTTCAGAGGAGAATCAAGCTCAGGACTTCTTAATGCTCTTATGTAGATTCTTAAGATTAGCCAATATCTTTTTAGTTTGGTAGGGCTACATGCTCATCAGCTATAAAACCTCTCACAAAGGGATAAAAATATTTTACTGCTGATTCAAAGACTTACTGCCAAGCGGGAAAGCCTAGTATAGTGAGTTTACCAAAGAAATTATGGATGTGACTATGCCATGTGTTTGTTTGCTTCAGGAAAAACTGCTGCTGTTTATTTGAACAGATCAATAGTACTTTTGCCTACTGTAAGGGAATTAAGTTTTCAGATGTACATAGAAGTAAACAATCACATGACATTCATGACATTTGCTGACAGATGCAACTCCTTTGTGCTGCTGAGTCTTCAGTCCCAGCTGAGATCTCGTATCTATGCAGTTAAATCATTGACTTACCTCTGCTTTTGATAGACCCTCCGGTGGTATAAAATGATGTAGTACCATGAAGCTATTCTAATCAGCTAAGAAAGCTAAGAATTTGGCCCTGTGTCTTTAGCCTTGTTTAAAGATAAAGCACTAATGGTGAAGTGAGAAATATAGTGATAAAAATTACAATATGGAAGGACAAGTGGAACTGAAGGGAGAAACTTTTTTTTTACATATCCTATCTTTGTAATTACGGTTATTTCCACTGTTCCTTACTGACCGTTGCAGTAGAATGTAATTGTGCCTGACATAAACAGAAGTCTGATATCCTTGTCTTTGTGCTACTAATTAAGTCCTCAGTTGCTGAATTAGTGAACCAAAATGGAAAAAAAATATAGAAATGACTATGAACTTAGTAAAATATCTCTTTTTATGTAATTTACAAGGTGATCTCAGAACACCAGTAAAGGACTATTCTCTTATTGATTTTCATTTGATTAACAACAATATAAAAAATAAAAAATACACAATATATTTGAGAAGGTACTGTTTAAATTCTATTTTAGCTTCTCTTTTCCTTCTGTTTTTCTTAAACATAAATGCAATTTAAAACATTAGGTTTTGGGCGATGAAATTTTCCATGACTTTTTGCTGTTCTAGAAATGGATTGTTTTGGAAAATGAAAGAAAAAAACCTTTGTGATTTGTTCTTACTAATGCAGTAGGAAAAATAGTAATTTAACCATATTTTCCTAAGGGCCTTAATAGCCAGAACTGTTGAGCACAATAAGAGTGTAACTTCTGGAAGTATACTTGGCATGATGTTTTGGTGGGAGAAAAGAACATGGAAATGAGCACATTAGAAAAAATAGAGACGCTGTCAAAAAAAAAAAAGTAGTTTCTGTTAACCTGCTAAGCTAATTTTCACTTAAGCAGTACCTCTTTTGAGAAAACATGACATGTAACCTTTGCCAAGCCTGACACACCTCAGCTGCTGGTGTCATTTTATTTTACTAGAATAATTTGTAGGAGGGAGATTCAGAATATTTTAAGGACAAAATCACAAAAAAATGTCTGCCTGCATTCTGCAATACTTACATACTCTGATGTCTCTTCCTTTCACATGTTTTTATTTGCTCTTTCAGAGTCCCTTTCTCTTGCTGAGAAGACAGAGTCATGAGGATTCATAAGTTTATGGGGAAAAAAGCCTCAGGCCAAACAAGAAACCACTTCTTTAATGCTGATAATGCAGCTACTTGATGTAAAGCTATGGGACAGCTTTGGTGTTGTTTAGGAAGTTGGAGGAAAATCTGGAATTTCAGTTTTATTTTTGTTTTTCAAGGAGACTGTTGTTAAAGAGACTAGAGTGTTATCTAGGCATTATATTACTTACTGGTTTGCTTTTTCCTCTGAATAGCCCAGGTACGCTTCTTACCTTGTTTTTAAAGCAGGGTTACTAGAAGTGATTGAATTGTTTTTCCCAGCTGGATCTTCATTAAGACTGACTCTTGTGGTCTCTGAAAAACTGGAATGGGAGCAGAAATGAAGGAAAGCCCTTGTGGAGGGAATATTAATACATGCTAAGTAACTACAAAGAAGCTGTTTTTCAAGGGTTTTTTATCTATATAAAGCACTTGTTGTTTACTGGAAGAGGATTTTCAGTTGAATCCATGTGATGATTAGGTTTACGTAGAGAATGTAGTTATGAAAGAATGACAAATAAGCTCATAAAGATTATACTTTTAATATTTGCCTTCTAAGCAGGGCTTGTAAAGCACTTTGATGTATCTGATGTACAGTTTGTAATGGTATATTTGGTTCCCAAACTGACTATTAGCCAAATGAGGCCTTAGCTCATTTTCCATTCTTTCTTTAGTCAGGCAAAATTATTATCAAAATCAGTGGGAGACTGGATAAAAACTCAGTGAGAACCTTGGGATGTGGCTTGTTGATGACAGCCAAATATATTGCAAACAGCTGTTGTACATTCCTGCCCCTGCAGATATCGTTATCAAGGAACCTCTCCAGTAGGAAGGCAGATTTCTGCCACAGGATGTCTAGGGACTCTCTCCTTTCCCGAGGGGTTGCGTATGCTACCGGGTCTGCTGCCAATCTTAGAGAAACTGAAACACTGAATTACTCAGGTTTAGGATTTTTCCAGTAGATGGCAGGATTGGCAAGTTCTTGCTTTTCTAACTCTGCACTAGTTTGTTCATTGTTGGCTGATGAATTGATATTTCTGGCAGAGAAATTGAAAAAGGAAAGAAATTTATTACTAAAATTTTACTGTATTATGCTCTGCCAGGTTCAGTTTTGCAGAAGATATTGTGCCCAAGAGTGTAAGTCATTTTCAAATGAACAGCTCCAAGTTTACTGAATGTTTCTCTTTAACTCCTCAAGTCCCATACCATTTGCACCTTCCTAGATGGATTAAAATAACCTCAAGACTCAGCCTAATTCAACTAAAGCAATATCATATTTAATGTTAATAATATTCCCTACTTTATTACTCCTATATATTACAAGAGCTAGAAAAGATGTGTGAAGTTATTACCTACTGTGTGGTTTAACAATATCTGGGAACTTCACATCATAGTTCTGCTTTAGGATTTCCTGAACATTTTTTCCATTGATTTGGCAGTTCTTAAAAACTAAGTGATTTAGGGTCTTAAATTCAATTTTCTAAAAGGACTCTGTGCCTGTGCCCTAAGATACCTAGGCATCCAAGTCATATAACCATGGTTTAATAAATCACTACACATCAACTGAACCATAGCAACCATCCATGACTCTGTTCTTAACCTGCAACAAATATAAGGTAATGTCACTTAATGTGATCCTTTTTCATTGCTTGCTTTTCATTGAAATAAGCTTCTTTCCTTCTTATTTGCCATGAACAGAATGTATAATTTTATAAATACTGTGAGTCAGCTGAAGTAATTTATTTTTAAGCTGTAGTAGTTTATATGTTTGAACTAATATTTTCCATTAAATTTGAATGAAAATTATTCCCCAAAATTGTTAAATCCCCATTTTAAAGGGGACTTAGATCCAGATCCGTTAAAAAAACCTAGACGCTACAGGTGTGGCAGGGTTTGATCTCTAGGGATCTCGCTTTCAGGTGGATTCCTGGACCCAGGACAACATGCCAAAACTTGCCTTAGAGTGCTCTGGGAGAAACGGGCACCTGAGGAAGGAGATATTAAAAAAACCTCTTAGACTGAGTGAGGTGATGCCCAGAATCGGGAAATTAACATTACTGTGCTCAGAGGTGGACCTTGAACTTCTACCTTCTGCCTGTGTGGTTACAGCCAGACATTTTTGTCTGGGGGATGCAAACTCTTCTCCTGTAAGTTAAGGAAATTTATAAGGAAGCTTATAACTATTTTTTGTAATGACTCCAAGTGCTTCCATATAAGAGGTTAACAATTAGAGTACTAATCTAACAAATGAGTCCCTCAGCTTGGCAGAGCTCAAATCCATGTTTTACATATCCCAGAGATTTCTCTAATCCCTAGGCTAGAGGGATGGCCTGTATGGGGATAATTTGCATCCTTCATACTGAAGCTCTGATAATGTTTCTATGGCATTGCAAGGTACGTTGAATCATTAGGGGATGAAAGAGTG
>NW_009232482.1:29022-30347 GCF_000690835.1 Fulmarus glacialis
GTACGCTCAGATGCAACTTGCTCCTAGCCTGTTCTCAGAAGCCAGGACTCTCCTCCTTCATCTGAGTGTTAGATGCTGTTCCAGTGATGAGAAAAGATGAGAAATTTTGCTAGTACTGCTCTAAATTTAATGGAAAGTCATTATGACAGCATGGGGTGGGGGTGATGATCCCCCTCTCTGTGTGTTAAGCCTGAAGGACTGGACATCTGAGGATGCTTGACAAAGCCAGCCAAAACCATAACTGACCTGCTTTAGTGTGATGATAGTCCTTCTTCAAGCAAGAGGTTGGTCTAGAGATCTCTAGAGGTGCTTTCCAACCAACATTTCTGCAGTGTGTAAATAGGCACTCCTGAATCACAGTTTTGGATTTGGATGGACATACAAGGTGTAGAAGTCCTGTCTCTTTGTCTGGCTCCTAAGGTCTAACATTATTCAGGTTCTTTTGACAATGTATAATTCCCATTTTCATTCTGAATCTATCTGATTTTTCCTTGAGTTGAATTTAAGAAGTCTCAAAGCACAGTTTCCTGACAGCTTCAGTAAAATTCCTGCTTTTTCTGGAGATTAAAGATAGTCTGTCAACTTCATATGTCTCAGTTCTTTTTTTAACCTAGTACCTGAAGTTTCACCCAGTGGGTAACTTGCTTTTTTGGGGGGGGGTGTCATCTGTTGGGGGTATATGTCTCAATCAGGCATGGGGAAGCAGCTAGAGAGATGTACATAGTGTTGCGGCAGTGTCTCCCTTGCTGCAGGAACCCAAGGGCCAGAGACTACTGTCCCATGGACTGACCAGCTCCATCAAGCACATAGGGTAGAGGAGCTGGAGAGATGATGGGTGTCATGGTATGAATGCTTGATTTGCCAGCTGAAAAAAAGTGAAAGATCAGGTAGATTAAAAAGGAAAGTATAAAATTTGAAGGTGTGTGTCCTGGTTTCAGCTGGGATAGGGTTAAATTTCTTCCTAGTGCTGTGTTTTGGGTTTAGTATGAGGAGAATGTTGATAACACACTGATGTTTTCAGTTGTTGCTAAGTACCCTCCTAGTCCGAGGACAGCTCCCATGCCTACTGACTGAGCTAGGTGCACAAGATGGGAGGGAACGTAATCAGGACAGCCAGCCCAGCTGGCCAACGGGGTCTTCCATACCATGTGATGTCATGCTTAGTATATGAATGGTAGGCGTGATCCAGGAAGTACCGATCGCTACCTGGTTATCGGTCAGCGCGGGTGGTGAGCAATTGCATTGTGCATCACTCATTTTGTATATTCTATCATTATCATTATTATTTTCCCTTTTCTGTTCTATTAAACTGTCTTTATCTCAAC
>NW_009232482.1:30395-44936 GCF_000690835.1 Fulmarus glacialis
CGTCACCGTGCCAATTCTCCCCCCGCCCCACCGGTGGGGGGGAGTGAGCGAGTGGCTGCGTGGCATTTGGCTGCCTGCCAGGTTAAACCACGATAGTGTGCAACCTCTGCAACATTAAAAAAACCTCAGCTGCAGTTCTCCAGTCACCTGAGCCTTGCACATGAGGGGAACAGATGTTCTGTGTAAGGACAGGCAAGATTCAAGCTGCTTAAAATCTGAGCATTTTAGTATTTCATTACAAAATCAAATTTGGCCTAACTTTCAAATTCATAGATAAATTGTTCAAGTTAAATTGTTACCAACAGAATGTGAAAACCTTTGAAATGCCATTAATCAACAATGTTATTCCTAGATTATATTTTATCATCATGTAACACTGCAGAAAATTGGCAAGAATGAAAAAGGATTACAACAGAAAATGCTGCAAAATATGTAAACATTTCCCTTGTTTCACATAACATTAATATAGGGAGTAAATTTTGCAATCCAGTACAATAAATGTTAAAAAATCTGATGTTGAAAGTCATCAGAGAACATGAAGAGTTATCTGAAAATATCTCCAAGGGGATGTAAAGTGACAGGAAGATTTTGAAGAAGAAGCTGGAGAGCCAAGGAGTCTGAGTTTGAACATACTGTGGGGCTTGCTGGAATAGGACAAATGAGATTCAGTAAAAGGGAATGAGTGAGGTTAAGAAAGATCTGACTGAATTAAAACCAAATGCATTCTTTCTGAGAGAAGGAAAAAAAAATTTTTTTAGAAGATTTGAATAACTATCCAATATTTGCTTGATTCAAGGGGAATACAAGAACAGTTCAACACTAGTGAAATTAAATATTCAGTGAGAGAAGTAACTTGAACAGACAAGGATCTGACAAATTTCTTAAATGAAAGCCGATGTGGGAGAAGACTATATAAGGATGAACAAAACACTGTGCTTCAATTCTGAAGTGGAGCAGACATGGAGTGCTGAGCCCGACATGCATTTTAAGACTTTTTGCAGACTTGACAGGAACCCATTAAGAGACATAAATGTACATACAGTACAAGTTGCTGTTAGCACCACAGCTTTATGGTAGAGACTATATGGACAAGTAGGGTATTTTCTTTCCAGTTTGAGGGATTTTATTAGGTATTCCTTTTGAATAAAATAACTTCTTGATGATTATTTTAAGTTCCTCTTCCTTTCCCTTTGTACTGTGACTCTGGGATTGCTGATTAGACCTTTTTCTGTCTGAAATACAGAGATGGGTCATTCTTTCTCCACTTTGCACAGCTGTTCTTTATTTTGAGTAATATGTTCAGATCAGATGACACTCAATATTTCTGCAACCTTCGTATGAAAGACATATGCAAAGATAAATATAGTCTGGAAACCTTCTGAATCTACCCAACAGGTTAATGAACATGAGTCCATAAGACTCTACAACACACAAACTACTGGTTTCAGCTATTTTAAGTGTATATCAGATTTGGTAATGTGATTAACCTGTTCAAGAAATTCCCTTTCTTATGCAGAAATGTTTTTTCTCATGCCAAATCCACTGATAACCCTTATGTCACCCTTTTCCCCACTTCAGCTCTGTGGTCACTGAAATCAGTGTTTTGCTTCTTACTCTAGTGGGAGTAGGATCAAGCCAATGGCTTTCAAACCTTACCGACTAAGGCAGAAATGCTCACTGTTCAACTCTTTTATTAAGAGTTTTATTAAGAGACTCATTTCTACACTTAACAATTCAGCCATTTTTTTTCAATTGAAAAAGAGACATGTTTGGCCATGAATCAAGTGCCTTTTATACATGTGTATCCTTCTTAAGCCTAAAAAGGATTACCAGCTTCCCTTCTCTGTTATTTTAGTTATAAATTGCTTTAATATAAAATATAATTTGAGGCTATCACGTTCCCTTCCCAAGGCTTAATTTTCTCTGGTAACATGACTAAAGTGTGTCAAACAATAACAATGCACTAGAAGGTGATCAAAAGGTTTTGTTCAAACACATATATAAATCTCAAGAAAGATTATGGAATATACCTGTATCCTTTATATGCTAAGATAGATAATTTATTACTTCTAATCCTGAAGATCGTATTTATATCCATTCACACTCAGGAGTTTGTCTGAATGGTTTTACTGCATACTTACTCTGTCAACAGCAGTCTTAGATTTCTGACATGCAGCCCACTAAGTTTTAGATCTTATATCTATTGAACACACCTGTGAACTGAATTCCATCTTGGAAATAGATTTTATTTACACCACATTATATCAAATATAATTTGTCAGTTTCTGCTTTTGTCACTGGTTATTCTGCTGGGTGAAGATAGCAATATCATTTCAGAGAAAGAGATTGTTGATTTCTAGGTGAGTTAGAAACAAAGAGCCATTTGTGTCTCAGGACTATGTAACTGAGAGGAACAATTGTAGCCTGGACTCATCCTGCACAAGCATGGGAACTGGTGAGTAAAGTCCCTGTGTCAACTGGGGTCAAGGAAATCCTTGGGAAATAAATATTCTACTGTTTTCTACTCTTAAAGCCTGTGAAATTGGAAACTTTTACTCTAAAATGTTATTGCCTCAAGTAGGGGGAAAAGTAAATTTTCATGCACAGTGGGATGTTAAGCCTGCAGCTCCTGCCTCACGAAAAGCAGAAATAGTGTTTCTACTTCCATATACATCACACTGGAAATGTACTTGTGTAAAATATGTTTAAACAGCCTAACATAAAATAGGATCAACTTTCTGGAACTATAAGGAAGAAAGAGTAGATAACTTCAAAAGACCATTGCAAGAATATTGATAGAGACGGGAAAACAAAACTATATTCATCCTGACTCCCTCTGCAATTTAAGTTCAAGAAGATAAATGTTCTGGGTCTGTGATATGTATGCAAGGATCATTCAGTCAATCTCAGTCAACATGTCCATTACTTAGACACAGAGAAACTGTTCATTCTAAAGAACGTGATTTTTCGCAAGAGACCATGTGGGGCAGTACAGGACTCTGAAATAAGCTTGGCAACTGAAAGCAACCAGGCACCTTCCCCCGTTCTATTCAAAATGCTAGACACACTTCTCTGAGACCTGTCCTCCAGTAACAAACACAAACAGTAAAGGTGTTTAAAATAAAATTATAAAGAAACCAGTTGTGCAATTTTGCTTCTGAGCTAGGGCGGGGGAATGAGAAATCACCACTCCTGGAGGCCAGTCTCCCGTTGCACTGGAAAGTGCCTGGGCATTATCGTATGTTCTTTTTAATTCTAGCTTAGACTGCAAAATATAACACTCTCCTGAGCAATGCATCAGCACACCAACTGGAAATTGTTGTTCCCAAGAACAACAGGGCAAAGAGGTTGTGCTAGAGATCCTTAGCTCAACTCAAAATTACAAATTTAAAGAGAGTGACAGTCATGAATTACTTGAGCTAATTTGGCTGACCTTGAGCTAAGCTAGACGAAAAATGCTCTCACATTCTGTTCCATCAGCTTTTCTGTGGGACAAGAAACCTTCAGCCTAAAATCAGAAATGAACAGCTCAAATTAGGCCTAAAACCTGCCAGCCATTTGCAAAACAAATAGTGCCTAAGTCTTGAGAGAACACAGAGTAAGAACTGAAGCAAAGTAGAGAAGACTAGAGTTGGTTTTCATCAGTTTGAGACATCTGAAAATGCCTTCTTAGACAACTTTAGCGGATTATGTGTTTCATTCTCTGTACTGATTATGGACCATTTACTATAGATTCACTAAAGTTTACAATAAAGATTAGAATATATTTCACAGTTTTAAGAAAATCCAGTATTCATTATTTAATGGTATGTAGATTATATTATGTTTGCTGCAAAGCAGGAAACATCATTTATGCAGAGTATTGTTATAAAACTGTAGGTAAAGCCACTCATCAGAGAAAGATTGACTGTATAATGAGAAGGAGGGAGAGAGAGAGGGAGAAAAAGAGAGCAAGAGAGAGGTAGGAAGGGAGAGAGGAATTAAAAAGGAGAGGGAACACCTCCATTTATTTTCAATTCATATGGAAACCTGCATATTTGTGTGTGTGTTTTCCTGCATTCTACTTTGCTTGAAGGCTATGAAAGATCTATGACTGCAAATTTAAATTAGAGGTTTTGAAATCAGAAGTGACTGATGATGAAACAACCAAGACGATTACATTTTTTTGCTGTATAAGATGCACCAGTGTTTTACAATATCAAATGAAATATCATTGTGGAATAATATGCTGCATAAATGTAGCACCAGAACATTTTTTCAACAAATGTTCAGCAAATAGATTTCAGCAAATCTATCTAGGCTATATATTAAATAATTTTTAAATCTTTTTTTGGTTTACAGGCCCCTGAACGCATTCCAAAGGAGGTATAGTCTCCTCATATAGCAAAATTGACTGATAACAGGCTTGCTTTTCTTAGCTATCTGTCATGGGGTCCCTAGTGACAGGTTTCCAGGGTCCCAAGACCAACAAGTCAAAAGAACTGAGTTACAATAGGCTACCTTCAATATGATTGCAAAATAACTGAATGATAAAAATTCATTTTCTACACAGTCATTTCTCTTGTAACTGGAAATGTGGTGTTTGAGTGTGATATTTGCAAAACCATTCTGGTGAACTGCACTTCTACTAAAACTGCATTTTCTTACAAGTAAGTCAGGAAGAGAAAAATTACAATTTACCTGTTAGTTGATAGATGTTGCGAGGATTTGATAAACTGGGGATAAACAGTTGTGGTATTTGGTGAGCTAACCATCTCTGGCTTTTCCTGCTGGGTTTAGATTGAAAAACAAAATTATGTAGAACAGGATTTTTTTGGAGTGCTTAATATCGGTCTACAGGTCTCAGCAATAACAAGGTAGGCAATGACTCATTCAGAAAACACAGAGTCTGAATCACACAGTATTTTCTTCACTTGGACAAACACTTCTGAACAAAGAGAAAAGTGTTTAGGATTGTTTCAAGTATTTTGAAGCTCAAGTTACAGGTTTTTAATATGTAACAGCATGTGTTTGCCGATTTGAGTTTCTTAGGGAGCTCAGATGTATAGATAGGTCAAGATCCAAGAAATCAATCCAAATTATTTTTTCCAGTTTTCTAATCTACTGATGAATCATGAGAGGCCGAATCCCGGACCTCTCCTGTTAAGGGATAGAGAAAAATGTGCTCCAGTGGTTCAAGAATATTACTTGCAGTGTTTTGAAAAGCCTAAATATTTACACAGGAGGGTGACTAAAACATTATCCTTTTTGCTACTAATATGGTTAGGGATTTTAACCTGAAAAGTATTTTGCAAGGATAACTTGAAGTTAAGCTAGTTAGGTGGCACTTTAAGGATAACTAAGTTCCTCGTGTTAAGGTCCGTGTTTACTTTAGGCTGTTTTCTTAAAAACACAGTTTAAATTTATACTCATAAGAATTAAACCAAATACTGGCTAAACACTTCTTTGTTTATAACAACTTTCCCCAAGGAGTAAATCTTCTCTTCCAGTTAATAGTAAACGATATGGGATGGACTGCACTCAGCACTCTTTCTCATTAGGCTGATGTGCATTTCATGGCAGTGCTCTGCTGTGAGATGCCATGTCACTATTTGGAAGGCATTAAAAAAGTGTCAGAAGGGGAGCATAAGAAAGCTATGCTGTTGTTTCGGTTGATCCCCCTCCGGACCCTCTTATACTGCCTCCTGTGTTTGTGAAACTGTGTAGCTTTCAGACTGTGTTATGAACTCCTAATACACTGTTTAAAATGACATCTCTTTAGTTCATTTTTACGCAAGTCATTAAATTAGAGCACTCTGTTTCTGCTGGGTTCTTAAACAGGCAATGATGGCAATGGTGGGCCTCAGCTAGAGAGTGAGGGGACACACTCTCTGTGCTGAGAGCTGCTGACCCTCTGGGAGCTTAGGAAAGCTGAAAGGTTGCTGGAGTCTTTGCAAACAAAGAAAGCTAAAAACCAGTTATATTTGTTTATAACAACTTTTCCCCAAGGAGTAAATCTTCTCTTTGGATTTGGACAAATGGATTTGTCCATATTACAGCTATGACTGCCATCTTCTAATACACACGTCATAAAGCTGATGAAATCATAGTTTTGCTACCAGTAAACAAGATTATTTTTTCCAATCATCTCCTCTGTTTTATGTTCCTTCAGAGTTTTTGGCAGTTTGGGACCATTCTTGGCCTTCAATCAGATTGCTTGGGGGAATGTCAAAAGAGAAAATAGAGCAGAAAGCAAGGGTTTTGCTTCGTTTGTGTTAGCTTCATACTAGCATAATTCACGTTAGCTTTGTCTGATTTACATTGGCATAAGCACAGGTGAATCAGGCCCCAAATCCCATCCTTCACACTCCTTTCTATCTAGTCAATTAATTACTTCTTTAAGAAATGATTGAAGATGCTACATTACATGAAAATGGAAGAAATACAAAGTGATTTCATACCTGTAGGTTTCTTACCTCTTCAGACCACCAGACTTCAAAGTCTTTTTGCAGCTTCATCTTTACTTTTTCCATCAGAAGCTGCAGGTGCTCAATCTCTACCTTTAGCCCTTTCAAGCGATTGAACATTGTTTTATAACTAATATGAGAAGAAGAAAGAGTATTACAGATCTTCCAACACATATCTGAACAAAGCTTTATCCTTCCTAGAACAGTTACAGATTTAAACTACAAAAGAATATATAATAATCAGAGATGCAGGGGACACAGACAGAGTGGTGGTAGGAAGAGACATCTCATATTTTACAAGAGCTTCACTGGACAGTAAGTACAAGAAACTTATCCCACAAAGCTTTTATTTCACTAAAGAAATTAGTGAAATACAAGTCGGATCAATATTGATTAACAATTAAAATACAGGTTCAATCAAATATGTGAATTATTTCTTTTGGTTTCTCAGCATGTTATCATTAATAAACAACTGGTCACCAGAGCCTGGATTCAGATAGGAGCTGAGACTGATTCCCCTTTCAGATGGAAGCTTCATTAACGAGGCCTCTTGGCTAACATATAGTCAGAGATTTACCAGTAGTATGAAATAGCCAGAAGTTTCCTCACAGATGCACATAACATAAATGCTAGCAAATTACTCAGAACTGATATCCTTGCATCTATTTACTTTTATCCTCCTGGCTACAGTGACATTAGAGCAAGGATTGGTTAACCGCTGTGTATTCTGCATATTATTTACACCTAGTCAATCCTGTATAGCCTGAAGGTTTTCCTTTGGTCAAGGCAGGCAGGACATTTCTGAATCAACCAAAAAGGTTCACAATACATTTACATTCAAACAACAAGTTTCCAACACTAATCCTCAGGGAGGACATTAAGCTATTTTTATTTAGCCCAAGCATAAATTTTCCCCACTCGTGCTGTGGCATCTTACAGACAAACCAACAGCATATACACAAATTTAAAAACTATTAGTGAACCACAAAGCTGACATTTTAAAAATGTCAGATAAAACCCTGAGGGTAGCTGTGTGTGCAGAATTGTAACTGGAATATACTATCAATATAATTTATCTTCTGAAGGATGGCAGAAGTTTGAGGGAGGAGTAATACCTTTTTTTTTCTTCTTCAATTTGCGTTCGAAGTTTCTCTTCTACTGGATCAAGCATATTTGTCTCTTCAGAAGGACAGGAAACAGCTATAGAAGAAATGATCAGATGTATGCAACGACCATACGATGTCAAAAGAAGCAAGTTTTAATTAGAATAAAAACTATTTTTTAAGAGGTAGGTAATGAAATGGGGTCATTAACCATTTCTCTCTTCTGGTAATGTTTCTTCAAATTCCTTATTTAGGCCTTACTTAGTATAAGAGACACTTGATAACTAGTGATTTAACTAGAATTAAGTTGCTTTTAATTTTTTTTTTTTTTGTTCAGTAAAGAACTGGAATATTCATTTTATATATGAATAAAAGTGAGTTTGCCAGTCTATTTTGAAAGTTCATCTTTGGCATAAAGCCCTACCAAATGCATTCAACTTGACAGTTTTGGCTACAAAGACAAGACCAGAACAGCAAAGCTCTTGCAAAAAGAAGATACAACAGTAGCTGTGCTGGTGCCTGGAAACGGAGTAACGGAAAGAAGAGTAAAAGACAAATCCTGGAGGAGCAATTAACTTTGGTAAGCAATAAATTCAGACAATTTGTATAAATAAAGAAAATGTCCTGAAACTATGTGAGAAATTTTTCAAGGTAAAGGATAACTGAGGAAATACCTTAAGAGTAGCCTAAGTTAACCCAAGAAAGCAGCTTAGGATTTCCCCATCCTGTAACAGAGCTAGTTAGCATGCAATAGACAATATGCTTATTCTGAGACATGGCAAAACAGTCTTTCCATCATGGGTTATATGTTCAGCAGTGAAAGGAAATGTAAAGTTACCTACTAGTATTACAACAGTTTCTATTTCCAGGATGAATGAGAATAGTTTAAGGTTCCCAAGAAAACATGTTTAACGTTTTTAACTAAAGAAAAATGAAAGAAAAAAAAGATTGCTGTACAATACATGCGAGTTTCCATCCTGACTATTATTTCTGACAAGAAAATAAATTCTATGTCAACCTGTCATGAGGCTTGAGGAGTGCACCCTCTCTTCAAGGAGAGGAATTCTGTCTAGAACAAGAGGGCAGTAATGACCCCTCTCCACCTGTCAGCGTGCCAGCTGAAACCATTAATCTTTTGTTGTAGCACCCTGTAGCTTAATACAGATGAAGCTGAAAAGCATTTTATTTCATTTAGAGTACTTAGGCCAAGCATGTTAACACAGACAGCCAAGGTGGAAAAAGCCCATGCACAATTCTCATTTCATACATCAACAGGCTTTGCTGGATGTGCAGATTACAAAAGAAGGATAGGGTGAAGACATTTGTGGTGAAAAGGGTACCCTCAAAAGATTAAAAAATAAACTGCTTGGAATGTTAAAGTGAACGTGCAAGCCAGGAGGTGCAAACATCACGGCAGAGGAGATGCTACAACAGTGGCATTACATAACAAGTTATACCTGTACACGACGGATAATAAGGCGGCCATCAATAATCATGCCAGAACCTTTAAGGAAAGCAGTAAACCTTTCAATGATTACAGGGGATCAGGATTTTCTGATTTGTCAGATTTCATACTCAGGAGAAGGCATAATGTGGGAAAGCGCAGAGCTACACAGGGAACTTGTGGGGAGACACTCACTGCAGAGCTCCTGAGGCTTCACACTTGTCCTCACTCTCATGAATACATGGCATCCAGGCTTGAGAGAAATGTGCTCTTGTGGAACAAACTGAAATGATTTAGGGAGTTACTGCCTCCCAAGTGAGCCATGCTCACAGACCGTGTGAGCATCCTTAATATGTTTCTGTGCAAAGCCAGCCAGACTTAGCTTGAGCCGTCTTCAGCAGCGGTTAAAGGGGACTCTCCTGAGCACACTGAAATGCATTTGACTTATTTGCACAATCTGTTATGGTGTCTGAGTTCAGAAGGTTGTAGCTCTAGCCCCTTATAATGAAGGGAAATAATAGAGTGGAAGACAGTAACGTCTTAAAATGTTAATGCTGTTTCTGAAGTGAGGACTTCCCTACATCAAAACGTCAACAAATTCTGCTAGTCATTACAGAGTGATGCAAGGCTATAATATTGCAGCTTTCCTTCCCTGATTTATTTGGACATCTAGTACTTGGAAAAATATTTTTGCACTAGCTCTGAAAGGGCAGCCAAACTTAAGCAGAATTTTGTCACTTATATGTAAAAACACCAAGAAAAATGTTTTTCACTGCTGATTGCATGCTGTAGAAAGGATTATTTGGTTGCAAGTTACCTTCAGAAATAATAATAAAGCCTTTTATATGAGACGAGTACCTCTATAATGCAAAGGCCCCAGCATCCTCAATCCTGAATAGAGCTACGCCTATTATCTCTACCAACATGCTGGTGATGAAAGCAAGAAACACAGCTGTGGGCAAGGTGGGCAGCACAAAGTTTTGTATATGTACAGAATGGAAAGAGGTGAGTACACTGCAAGCTGATGGGGCCCCAGCAGCAAAAATAGCATTGGAAATTTCATCAAGTAAATAGCTAAAACTTAGGTATCCATCACTGTGTTCTAGTCACAAAAGCAGAAGAGGTCCGATCACAGTGTCAGCTGAAGTCCAGTGGTAAGTCAAGTCCAGGACATGCCTACTTGGGCTCTGCTTTGTAAGTTCTCTGGTGTCTTTTCCCATGCTGTTGCAGTCTCCATTTCAGCTTTTTGTCACGCCTGCTCATTGCAACAATGTGCTTGTGAACCGAATAGCATTCTGCTCTAAAGATTAGACCTTTTTGAATCTGCCTACTGTAATACATACAGATGAACACATGGCTCTTTCCTGATGTTCCAAGCAGAAGAGATCTATGGTCTGGTGGAGTGTATTTCAACCCTTCTGTTTGCTGCTGCTTCTGCCTTCTCCTCATTCCCTGCAACTTCTTTTCTCTCCTCTCCCCTTTACCTTTCCTGAGTCCCTGCAGTGGCCTCTCTCAGCCCCTGGGCTCCTGCTGCTGCTGCCTCACACCCCTCTCCTCCCACCAGCCCAGGCAATTTCAGCTACAGCTGAAGCTAGGAAGCTAAGGCAGAGGTTACAGGCTCATTGTATCTCGTGTTTAATGTTAGCATTCTTCAGTACGCAGGCTCGGTTATTTTAAAATAACATGAAAGGGACAACTGAGTGAATAGACAGTAAAACAGATAGAAAGCATAATATTTACTCACAAATTTTAGATACCTAAGAAGAAATACTTTCTTTTTGCTACAGGTTTTTATTCCTCTAAAGAGTTTCTTTTTATTGTATATATCTGCCTGCCCATGCAGAAACAGAGAATGTTTATTAAAACAACAATTCATTTTATCTATGTATTAACTGCATATATACAAAGTACATGTAAATTATGAAAAACTGAAAATCCACGAGACCAACTTTTGCCCATATACATTAAAAAATTTGTAATACATTCAAAAGTGCACAGGTACTACTACTGAAATATTAACTATGAGATATCATTTCTGCAACTGCACAGAAGAACACAAAGTGGTATCTGCTTTGTTCACTCAGGGTTGACTTTTAATTCATTGATTGACAGTTTGTCATATGAAACTTGATTGTACAGTCTAGCTCTATGCTTTTAGTGCATCAACTGAGATGAGCCATTTATCTGATGTGCAATATCACATGCACTTCTAGTGCCTGAGTGACTTCTCCTGGGAAACAAATGCAGTTGGTGCAATTTGATCCTGGATAATGCAGACCCAGGTTTCAGGGGTGCAGGGGAGGTATGACATGCATGTTTAGGAAAACATTGCCTCTGTGTATACTAGGGGTTTCTGTTGGCATACCTCCATCCAATTCTGTACAACAGAGTTATTTTAGCAGAAGTCAGCAGTGTACTCATAAGGAGTATTAGTTCCTTTACATTAGCATAACTGAACATACAGCTGAGTGGCAAAACTTATGAATCCTACATTGTGAAGTCTTTTGTTAAGAGTACTGAGTCACACGATGTAAAGAAGAGATTTTGACAGTGCTACATTGGGTAGTGAAATAGCTAGCAACTTTTATATTTATCTTCAGGCTAACTGTTTTTGTTTCATCTTCAGAAACAACCCATTTGGTGAAGTGAGGCACAGGATACTATTGATACCAGCTGCCTGCTTAGAGAGGAAGGTGAGCTCTGCATGAGTTGACACTCAGTTCATATCATAAAGGTTTGTGGATTTCGTTTGGGTTTGGTTTTTTTTTCCATAAAGAAGACTGTAAGAGTATTTAAGTATTTAATTAATAATAATTAAATACTTAAGATATATTTAAGATACAATGATTTTATTCTACTGAAAGGGCCAATTTTGGAGCACAGGAAGAAATTTTACAACATTCCACATCACCAAATCACACAGTACCAGAAAGAAATGATAGCACCTGCTAACTGGATCACTATTTCAAAGCAATATGGCAAGCATGGATGAAAAACACTATTTCTAGCATGAGATGCCAAGTGTTATCACCATAGTTTACCACAAGCTGACAACAACTCTTGTTGTTGTAGATTCTTGTCTACAGTAAGAAAATTTTGCAAGAAACTCTCTCTGACCCTGAACTTTATACTCTCTGGGGTGCTCATATATTTCTCGACCTGAGTGTATCCTAGAAGTCAAACTCCTAGAGATTTATTGTCTTGTGCCTCAAATAACATTGTGCCCTGCCCTCCAGCTGTACTTTTGCAGTCAAAGATTTTCATTTTTTTCACCGGATAGTCTTGTGTTTATCTGCTAAAATTTATAGTCACTTGAAGTAACCAAATTTAGAATTGACTTCAGTATCCAGTTAATATTTTTACTGCTTTATTTATCAGCTCTGCAGCTTTTGGCAAACTCAGGCTTTAGTGCTTTCAAACTGGAGCATATGCTGTCATCTGGGTTTTTTAAAAAGAACTACCCATCCATTGTTATTCAGGATCAGCTTACAAGTAATTCTCCCCTTCTTTCTTATTCCTCCCCTGGGCCATGTCAACCTATGTTTGTCACCGGGCACCACATGTGTACCTTATACAAAAGTAAAGATGGGTATGCACAATGAAACTCAGGAGAAGACAAAAATACCCTAATGTCTGGAAGAGTTTACATTGTGGGTTTTAAAGCAATTTACCCCTTATGCTAATGCAATAGATTTTAGTAAAAGGGTCCATCGGTATGCTGCTTTTCATTGTATCATTGTATTATTCATTGTTTTACTGGCTTAATATTGGCTCAAACTAACTGGCTTCCAATGCACACCTGGAAAGTGGAGCTATTTTTTCCACTCTCTGTGAGCTGGTTTGGCTAAATACAGACTCACACTTCAATTCCCGCAAGTTTCTTCTTTGAAACTAGACATCTGTGTGTTTGCCCCTGAAAATACATGGCATGTGAAACAGAAGGCGTTGCCTTCATGTCAGCTGCACTCAAGCCATGAAAGTTTCTGAAACCATTGTGGCTAAAAGTTCTCTCTTGGTTTCCAAATATACAAGCACCATATACTGGAAAAAAAAAAAAAAAGCAGCTTCAAGTTTAATATGTTCCATACAGGCCAGTTATCTAGTGGAATAGTAACATAGCTGGATCTTAGTCAGGAAACCCTTCCTAACTCAGATTACCTACACTTAATAAACGCATTTTACCATTTGATTACATGAGATTATTGTTGCATCATTTGTCTTGTTCATAATCTTCGATAAAACCATACCTGATATTTGAATGGTCTTTCTCTGCCTCCCAAGAAGGCGTTTGTCATCCATAGGTTTTGAGGCTTCATTAGCATTCATTTCTACAACATCCAAGATCTTTCATGAAAAAAAAAGTCTTTTTGCTAAGTTTTGTCATGCTCTTCTTGAAAGAAAAGAATGGAAAATACTTCTGAAATTGGTTGCTTATCATGAAGCTCAGACATTAGGAATACACTGCCATCAATGTGCAGACTGCAGTTGCGATAAGACAGCACCATAACTTTTGTAAAACAATGCCTGGTCAAGATAAGAACTTGACTGAGAATAATACAGCACAACTTTAGTGAGAATAAGAAATATCTAAGAGTGCTAAAGGTGCAGTCACACTGAGTGTCACAGAGCATAGAAGAGATACTAGAGCTTAGTGCATCCATATTTCTTGCTGGGGATTCTCAGCTAAGCAGGTGTACAGTTCTCAGTTCTGAGAAGTGCCAGCCTTACTGTGCATGAGCAATATACATAGGCATGCACAGTAAATCCTGTGCTTACAGGTCACATTTAGGAATGCAATGTACACAGAAACTGTGGGATCAATTCAATAGGTCTAATGTTTTCTAAAAATAAGGGGTGTTTTACCTACATTCTGCGTAGAACTCTGGCTGTTGTTGTCAGTACAAACACTTGTGACAATGCAAAAAAGCATTTATTTTGGACCGTGTACTGAATTTATAGCAATGTCATTTGAAATAATATTAAGGAAAAAAAAGCATACATGTTTTGTACTTAACTGTGTATAGGTATAGATGGGTCATGCAACTGATGTGTCACTTCAAGTTAGACAATAAAAGAGGTTTTGACCTTGATTCAAGAGGTGAATACTAACCAAACAAATGTATATGGCAGTATCAGCCTGAACAATTTTGATCTTTCTGCTACAAGGTATTCGTAAAAGACCTTTCGTCCGCAAGAGAGAAGTAGAGGAGATGGAAAACAGAAAGGAAAAATACACCATTGTTGGTGAAATCAATATATTATGAGCATGGGGTTGTACCATACAGTGTTTAGTTTAACCCTTGCCCCAAATAAGACAAAAGGTGTTGGGCTGGAAGCACCTCTATCATGAATCTGATTTTTTTTCTGTGCAAATAGCAGAGAACATGTGCTAAGACCCCACCTTGGTTAAGTTTTGTTTCCACTCTCCCACCTGGCTACTCCATTAGCCCTCTAAAAGAGTTTCCTGAATGCTTTTCTAAATGTTGGTGTGAGGTATGAGTTTCCCAGAAAATTTCTGAAGCCACAACCATAGGATTTCATGTCAGCA
>NW_009232482.1:44967-101790 GCF_000690835.1 Fulmarus glacialis
AAGATTCATTTTGATGTTGTTCAGTGTTCTGGCACAAGTGCTAGATTAGGGCCATACACAACTTGGACAGTTGTGGGGACCAGATTATGTTTTTGGGACCCTCTGTCCCTGCTAGCCACACTCATATCCCACTGATATGCCACACTAACTGAGTGCCACACTTTTGCTGGTCCTCCCACGCACATACCCATCGGCTGCAGCTGCAGAACAGCTAGGCTCTCTGTGCTGGGCTACCAGCTCAAGAAGGTGCAAGAAGTATACAGGTATTTAGGCACTTCTCATAACTCAGACAGCTCTTTCCTATGACCTATGAAGGAAAGGACATTGAGCTCAATGTTCTGGTAGCTGCCAGCTGAATTACACTGTACTGTATACTGAGAAGAGACAACCCGGACATATCCGGAAAGAATTACAACTTATCCACAAGATTCTTATCTGTAGAAGGATATCCAACCTCTGCACATTTGTGGGATATTATCAGTAACTTCTTGTTCCAAGTCATTATTTTCTTTGATCTTAAACACACAAAAATTTTTGAGCAAAGAAGTAGTGCATTGATTTCTTTTAGCCATTTCAGCAAAACGTAAAATGGAAGAAGTTTTTCACCAGATTTGCAGCGTGCTCTGAAACACTGGCTATCGCATTAGCCATGCTATTTCTCATTCACACCTTGTCCTGTGTTTTACATGATCAAATGGAAATTACTATTCTAGGTCTGACCTTTACCTTGAAAAAATCAAAGCAAATACAGATGTGAAAGAGCTCCATTTGTTGTTTACTGTTCATTAGATTACAGGATTTTTATTTGTTACAAAGAGCTCTCATGGAGGGAACTCTGACTGATACAGCTCTAGTCAAGCTGCCCAACACACCCACATGGCCAGAAGAAAGAAGTTTGCAGCATCTTGAACTGTAAGTTACTTTTAATTATCCTACTAGCTTTTTAGAGCTAATAGAGAGAGGCTACTCTGAGATATACTGAAGCAAAAGCAAACAAGCTTAGGCCTAGAATCAGTAGACTGTGTGCACAAAACCAAATTTATTTTTTGCTCACTCCACTTCAAGTCCACCTCAAGTCTTAGAATTACAGAATCAGTCTGGTTGGAAGGGACCTTGGAAGGCAGTGTGGTCCAACCTACTGCTCTAATTTGGGTGAAAGCTGAATCAGACTAGATTTTCCAGAGATGTCGTGAAAAACTCCAAGGACAGAGATCCTGCAAACTTTTCTGAGGATCTCTTTCAATGTGTAACTATCCTCATAGCATCTTTTTCCTAATGTCTTAATTTTAAAAGACAAAATTAGAAAATTAAAAGCTTCACCTCCAGATTCTGTCTTGCTTACTTACTAGTCACCAGAAGGAGTCTCTAAATAATAATGCAATTTGCACTGAACTTTTCAGTATTTCAGAAGAAATACTTATTGCAAGAAAGCTTACAGAGACTGCAAGCTGTTCCAACAACAGTGAAATGCTAAAGTCAATGTCAATAAAACTGCGAACTGGATAGCTGTGCTACAAGTTCATGACTCCAAATAAAAATATCACTTGATCCAAAGATGTCTTCGCTCTTTTTTGAGATCTGATAAGCTGAAGTGGAGTGGGTTACATAGGAAGCTTAATAGGAACACAAGAGTAATCTCAGAATTTTTTGACAGTTCAGGAGAACATTTTTGCAAAGATTTCCAGTAAAGATGCAGTTCCTGAAGGCACAATGAAAGAGAAAACTCATGGCTGCCTCTATAATTTAGCATTGCACCCAGTAAAACCTGCTAAAAAGAGTAAGAAAAAACACAGCAACAAATAAAACTACAAAACACCCAGAAAGACTGAAGAGAAACTTATGGAAAGAAAGGTCTGTGTGGGCTTGAGGCCTGAAGAGACAGGTTTAAGAAGTGTCTTCTAATTAGAATATACTCTTACAGTTTTAAACGTCATTCCTACATAATGCTGGGAAAAACCCAAAACACATTACTTAAGACGAAACTCCAAGTACTGCCACAAGGGACTCATTGCTGCTTGTCTAGCTGCTGCTTCAAATCTGTGGTTCTTTTTCCTGATTGTGATCATCTTTACAGAAGAACTTGGTACATACAAAAATACAAAAGCTCTTCAAGAGCTCAGAGTTTTAGCCATATACTGTGCCGACTTGAAGCACAAAATAGCATGTGAAAACAAGAGAGAAGTCTGTTATGGTGTGTAACTTCACGGTTACCACAGACTAAAGTCTATGCTTTTTTCCTCCAGGACAAATCTGGAATAGCTACGATGACTTAAATACACTGCAGTAACAAGAAGCTATAAAGATCCTCTGATCTACTTATAATATCCTGTATAACTACTTAAATATGTTTTCAGAATTAATTGTCCATCAGTATTTCAAGCATTTGCTTAAAAACTGATTTGGTAAATATTTCTAAAAGCACTTCATATGTTACAATAATTGCACAAAGCAAATTCGCAAGTATCTTTAACTTTGTCAGAGTAAAAACCTTATTTTAAAAAAGGCAAAGAGGCACTGGTTTCTGAATTTTCAGCCAGTTTTGCTGTTGATATCTTTGTATTAGCAATAGTGAAAAATCATCATCCTTTTTAACAAGCACAATCTTACCAGCTTTCTGTCAGTCTCAGAATTCCAAAAATAAACCGTAATGCAAAGTATTTCTGATTTTTTTTCCTTTGAAATAGAAAGACTGAAGAAATGAAACCCATCACTAAAAAAAGCGGCCTTGATACCACTAGAGGTCACCCTAGGAATAAAATCAGTGCCCTGCATGCACAAGAGCAGCGAACTTTTACAAAAACACTGCTGTTGCTTGAGATTTCAAGCACGAATATATAGAAGAACATAACACACAGAAACATTGCGCATATCAATGTGAATTTCTAAGAGAAATCTTTCCCTTATTCTGAGGCCACTGCAAACTATCTACACTGCTCTTTTTTTTTTTTTTTTTTTTTTTTTTGGCCAGAAGTAGCATATTTTACAGACTGGAAATACAGGAGCCCACCTACACGGTTTTAGAGGAAGCATCTTTGGATGCGTAGCAGCACTGGGGACGTTTTCCTTTATGTCTTGTAAAAAAAAAAAAATCTTAAAATTCTGGACTTCAAACAGATTATTTCTCTAAAGTGCTTTATTTAGCCCATACGTTAGATACCATTTTTAGCACCAGGAATGATGGTCTTAAAACAGGCCATCTATTAATCTCCATGGACTGTGTTGGATTTGTGTGGGAAAACACAGACTGCCACTTTCCTCACTTCTGTCATTTTGTGATTGAAAACACTTGTGTCTTCATTTCATGGCATTAGTACAGATCAAGACTCTCCTGCTTCGTATGAACAAAGTTAAAAGGCATCTCAGTTACAAGATGTAAAGCAGTGAAAGAAACTGAGGTCATTTTATTTAAATATGGATTTATTTAAATAAGAGATTAGCTTTGATGCAAACCAGCAGTTTGGAAGTGCTATGTGCTTTCCATTCACACAGATCACAGCAGATGAGTTCAAGACAGTTATTAATTATTAGCCTAATTAATGTTATATATGTCTGTAGGATGCTGCTATGGTTGCAGAGAGAACTATCATACACTTCCTAAACAAACCTTATATCCTCACCAGATAAAAAACATGGTGGCCCAGACTTTCTAGTGGCATGGGCTATATTGGAAGTGTTAAAGGTCAGGTTGGACGGGGCTTTTAGCAACCTGATCTAGTGAAAGATATCCCTGCCCATGGCAGGGGGGGTGGACTCAATAATCTTCAAAGGTCCCTTCCAACACAAACCATTCTATGATTCTATGATATCTCACTCTGGGAGCAGCAGTTCCCAATTCTACCTCTCCAGATATGCAAAAATGCATTAGACAACATGTTTGCATCCCATCAGGTATAGGATATACAGTAGTGGCAGCTTCTCAGAGCACCACAAACTAGTGCATTGGAGGAATAGTTTCTTTGAAATTCTTTCCTAACACTGGCTGGATTATTCCTGCAGTAGTACCCTGATGCATTATACTGCACGGTCTGTCCCTGCTTTATTCTGGTACTAGTCACACTGTTCTTTCATTTCTAATCAAGGAAAGGTGAGGAAGCAGAATGAAACACACTATAAAGAAACACACAGCAGACAGGAACAAGGGAATAAACAGATATTAATATCTTTAGAACAGGTATGTAACTTTGAAAATGTAGGAAAAGATGATGTAGACAAAGCTATAGAGGGAACAAAGATACAGAGAACACTCCCTATTTTTGCTTAAAACAAATGTGTGTTACAAATCCAAATATAAAAATAACAGATGCCAAAATCCTTGATCTCAGGCATTTGCTACTCTAAATCAAATGCTGGTATGCATTTTGGGGAATTCAAATATATCTGTTATTTCTGACTCACCTAGTCATTTCATTTTTCATGAGGAATGGGCTTTTTCAAAAGAAGTTTGCTCAAAAAAGAACTTGGGAACAGCTCTTTGAATAACAGCAGAAATATAAAATCTTATTTCTAAAAGCCAAGTTACAAAAACCTGGGAAAAAGGTTTTTTTTTTAATAAAATGTTGGTAAAACTGGGCCTTAATGCTGAAATCCTTACAAAGGATGAAGATTCGTTACAAAGACCCATATTTGCCATCTTTACCCACGTTAGATTGTACCTATTTTTTTTTCTTTTCAAATAGCTCTATAGAGACAATGGAGTGGGACAGAAAGAGAGAGATTAATTTGGACCCCACAAACCTCCCCAGAAGCAGAAAGGGTTTGCCACCTCTTGATGTTTTCAGGAGAATCCCAAAAGAACTGACAGGTTGCTACTAGCCCAGATTTCAAAACTTACATAAAAAGAGAAGGGAGGCTCACAGAGAACAAGATGAATAAGAAAAATACTTGAAATGGAAAGCTGCAAACCTGCACTTCAACTGATAAAGTAACTGCAATTATCGATAACGAGGGGCATGCTGTGCTGAAGATGCTGCATCACTGGCTGCAGACTCTACCGTTCATGTTAATTTAGAAAACATGTTTCATACTGCACATAAGGAATGACCGTTCTGTGTATGAAGCTTTGTCAAGATCTGTTTGAAGCTGACTGAACAGCCTGGGGGACTTGTAGATTTACTGAACATTTCTGCTGATATGGACAGATCAGCCAGGAGTATGTTCAAGGGTCCTCCCTAACTTCCAGAGCTGACCAAGCAGAGGCCTCTACGCAAGATGTAGTTGACTAGGCAAAACTGTGCTAATCTCAGTTCAGTTGCTTCTGTTATGGAAAATTATTGTACAAAATATGCCTTTGCTAGCATGACTGCATCCCCATAGAAGTATCTTCCCATTACAATATGTCACAGGATTTCCTTTGTCATCAGGCAGGTCCAACTTACCCCAATGCTGATGAATATTATTACATTAGCCTGATTGTCTGTTTGTAATCATGTTCTACCATGCAAAACTGGAATAAGATAATGAAGAATCAGGTTCTGTATTTTACTGAAATGCTAGTTGAAAGCATCTTAAGAAAATGTTCATTGGAATCATACAAAATATGTATTTTCCTTCTACAACCTTGCAAACCCTAGGGAAAGCTTTTGTTTCCACTCTTTTCTTCCATCTTTTCCACCCAGAAGCATGCTGGTGACCCAATGTTTTTGCTCAGTCAGTACTTCAATAGCGTGCACATTATTTCATTTTAAATACTGCCTAAAAAATGCAGTTAAGCATGCAAAAAGAATTTTAAATACTGCCTAAAAATGCAGTTAAGCATGTTACTTTGAAAGATCTTACTGAATAAAAGAAGTTATTTGCATAATAGGTTATTCTTACAATTAATAAAGGTGAAAGTCACACTGAGAGTGAATCCTTGCAATTTTACACAAAGTGTTTGGTGTTTCTGGTTGTGTACTGAAAAACATGAAGCACTCCTTTGCCTCCAATGAAACCTCCCATTTATTTGTGTCCTTTGTTAACTCCCAGCATATGGTGTTTTAAAAGAGATAGCTAAGAACAATGGGATGAGTAGTGGAGTTGTCCTTCAATAAGCAATCCACATCTTAAGCATAGCCATGAGGGAAACAGATCTACACTGTTTAAAATCCAACTAGAATAGCTTTTTAAAGAGTTTTAACCATAAAATGCTTTAAGTTAAGAAAAAAAAAAAGGCAGCTGGAAGATGTTAACTTGGTTTCTAATTAAAACAATGGTGTGTTTTACTTCATGTTGGGATTTCAACAGACTCTTAATTGGACTTTTTACCATGCAGTTTTCATTTAAAAATGTCTTGATGACATTCTGGTCATCAAGAAGATCCTGGGAGACTTGACACCTGTTACTCCTTGGAAGAACATTCATCCAAAAAGGCAGGCAGGCAAATAATACTCCCCAACTCATAGAATAAATATTGTTAAAATATCCACAGTATTTAAAAGAATAACGAAGGGGTAAAAAAGGTCTGGAAAATACTTTGTGCGGTCCAGACTTAGTGATGATAAGCAGATAGCAATGCTCAAAACAAAAGCCAAAAACACATGGGTTGCCTGCTATGTTGTGGAATACTAATAGAATATTTACAATGTGAATGTATAGCTGGTAAAGTCACTACTATGTCATTTCCTAAGGACATGAAAAAACTATGCTTACCTATCTTATGAAAAGCAGCTTAGATAGTTATTGAAAACAGCATTTGCAACAGAATTTTCTATATAGTAAGAAATCAGTATACAAGACCAGATGTTATCATGCAGGTTGAAACATACAGTCAGAATACATCACTTCATTTTTTCAAACACTGAATAAGGAATTCTCATAAATGGCATTGATATGATTCATCTTGATGTAATTTCTTAAAGTGGCATAAAATTAGTAAATAGACAGTATTAAAATCTGGAATGAATTCAAGAAAGAATTCTATGTTATACTGAAGATATCACCTTTAGATTGAACTTCAGATACTAGAATAGAATAGAATAGAACAGAACAGAACAGTTCAGTTGGATGGGACCTACAACGATCATCTAGTCCAACTGCCTGATCACTTCAGGGCTGACCAAGTTAAAGCATGTTATTAACGGCATTGTCCAAATGCTTCTTAAATGGCATCGACCACCTCTCTAGGAAGGCAGTTCCAGTGTTTGACCACCTTCTTGGTATAGAAACATTTCCTAATATCAAGTCTGAACCTCGCCTCATGCAGCTTTGAACAGCTCCCACACGTCCTGTCACTGGATACCGGGGAAAAGAGATCAGCACCTCCTTCACTTCCCCTTCTCATACTGATCAAAATAAACTGAGTTTGACTCCTGGGCTTTATTGACATGGACAGCATTAATTTTCAGTGCTGATTTTTAAATAAAAATAAAGAAGGATAAAGGTATAAAATAATAACGTCATCAACGGAGCTTGAGATGCATGGCTAAATTAGAAACAGAAAGGGGAAACTATTTTACTACTCTGCAGTAACTTATTTTCCTGACTTTTGGGAGAAAAGAAAGCCCCCAAATTTTCTGTCTCTTATTAAGAAACAAATATTGTTTGCTGTGTTATGTATACATAGAAATAAAACCATCAACTGCAATCTGGTCTGAGTTAGCTTCATCTTTTTTGTAAAGAAGGTCCATGAAGGCACATTTTAGGATTCTTTTATGGATCTGAGAGGGGCTTAAACTGTTATTGCCCCAGCAGTTTTCTGTCACATTTTAGCTGAAGTTTACTGTCCCAAAAGTGGAATTCTCATATGAACACTCCTGGGCTGTTTCAGTACAAAGTCAGTGGAGTCAGCTTAAAGCATCTTAAACCAAATTTGGATGACTTTACACTTATGTGAACAACTTACATAGACACTTTTAGCTTCACAGCTGTGTCAACAGAAACTGCAAGAAATAACTTCTTAACTTCTATAACTAGATGCGAAAGAAATGACCTGTATATGCCTTCAGTCTCTCTTGGAATGAAGAAAATTAAAAAGGATGTTAGACAGATTGTGGCAACATGCCTAGAAGCTGAGTTTCAGGACAAATCAATGTCTGTTAATGGGAATTCAAATTAGAGTCATCAGAAAGGAAAAAAAAAAAAAAAAACAACTAAAAATGAGGAGAGCTTAGATGTCTCTGTTCTTGTTTTGGTCACGCTGAAAAGAAAGCAAGCCAATACCAAACCCCCAAACCTATAAGACTTTTGCATTATTTTTCTCACCACCCATAAAATCAAATGCCTTTTGAGCCAAATCTCTGGAAAGTTCACAGAGTCCATATTCTTTATGGTGTAGGCTATTGTAGAAATATTGTGGCAAAAACTGTCATAGAAAATACAACCTGCCCCACAAGCAGATTCAGCCCTGGGAGAGAGCTTGTTGCCCCTGTTGTATCCTATTGTATCTGAAGTGTTTTACCTAGAGCAGCCCTCTGAATGTGCCTCTGGGTTATTTCTCCTTTCAGATGGTCTGTAAAAGACACAAAATGCAAATAGTTAGAATTCAAAATGTCAAAACCCAATGAAGTCATCACTTATTTCCCACTATTTGAAAACACTATTTAAGGGGATTTTTTGTGATCCACAGGACAAGTAGTTTTCTGAGCTCTCTCCTTCTCGCTAATGCAAGTAAACAAGTAGGCACGATTTGGCTTTACATATCCTCAGATTTAACTTTGTCCAGTAAGAAAGACTGAAAATGAAGGTATTTACTGTCAAGCACTTTCACAGGATAAAAATCTCCTGCTGCTAGATACAAAAGAAGTCCAAGAAAGGCTAGAAGACATACAGAATTCCAAGTATTTGTTCAGACTCATACGTGCTCGCAGTGGAAATGAGATATTAGGTCACCTAGTCCACCTCTTTGCCAGTGAAGAATTGGTTCCCTACAGTCCATTTTTTCCTGTTCGTCTAGCTCAGTTTTAAATATCCCATATGCTAGAGCTTCTGCAAGTTCTGCTACTCGACAGAACTCACTGTGTAGATGTCATTGGTCTTTGATCGAAATTTTTCTTTAATTTCATTATCTCATTATTCCTCGTTAGGCTCCCATGCTCCGTATAATTCACCTTTACCCTTCTTTTATTAATTTCCTCCTTGATCTATGACACTGTTCCAGTTCACTAATTATTTCAAACAGTAATTAGATTACCACATGGGAAGCCATTATTCATAGATATTAATGGAACCAATAAAGAAAAACATAACCCTAAATACGCAATTTCAGCAGTATATGTGTTCTGAGGGAGGATGGGATTATGTTTTTCAAGTTTTTAAATTAGAACAATTTCTAAGCAGAGACTTGTTCATAATCTTTACTAAGCTATACATCTGGATACCAAGCAAAGAAAAAAAAAAAATTCATGCTGGATTCACTTTTTTCCCCCAGACCTGTGATTATGTATATTATATTAATATGCATTCTGAATTAAATATATCCTTTTGCTTATAAGTGAAGACTTATAGAGTAAGCTAATCAGAGCAAATTAAGTCATTAAAAGCTGTCAAATGCTTAACTGGAGAATGTGAAAAACCAGTTAAATTCACAGTTCATGAGAATTAGACTGTTCTATGAGCACCAAAGAACCATGAAAAATTAAACTTCTTTGGGAATTACGAGAATAATTCTTAAGTATTTAGTAGCATTGTAGAATAGGTATCATATGCAATACATAGCAGTATAACAACCAAGTTATGTTGTTTTGAATGTTTTTAGAAAACAAAACAAAACAAACCAAAACATCCTATCTACTCCTTGTCCATAAAATAGATATTGCAGATTCATATTTTTCTGCACAGGAAGTTTTTTTATTTTCAATTATTTCTATTTAAACCAACAAATTCTTCTGTACTTGAAGTTATCTGTAAAATTAAGAAAAGCCTTCAGCTACTGATTAACAGGTTAACTGAAAGAACTAACCTCACCTATCCCAGCTATACCAAATAAATCCTCCATCTCAGCTGCACTAACTCTCAACCAAAAAAACCATTCAGTTAGGTAAGCTATTGATTTCTGTAACTACAGACAAAAACCCTTTGATTAATAATGTTTACCAATAAAAGCCCAGTTAAATGATCAACACTCATGCTATTTCTGCTTTGAAAGCTTTATATAGCAACTCAGTTGATGTCAATACTCAGTGAAATGTGACTAAATGTACCAGTTTTTTCCTCAAATTGCTTTTTGCTATTCTGGATATTTATATCCTTGTATTCTATTATACTGTATCACACAGGGTGATGTTACTCACTCAATATTGAGCCATGAGACAGTCATGAAACAAATTGTAGTAATCTTGAGATTCATCTCAATGGATTACCATTAACATAGGTGCCTCAGAAAGCCATTTACACATGTGTCTTCATGTAAGGGCTTAGAAACTCCCTTTCTTAAGCACTGTGAGCTGCAAAAGGCAATGCCACTGTCATTTGAAAAAATGGTTCTAGTAGTGAGAATATGATTTTCATCAAGAATCAACTGAAAACAAAGGTGACATACGAGTTCTCTATCCTGTCAACACATGTTTTTAGTAGCGTTATTTCTCTTTCTTTAACCTCGCTAGAAACAGATCAGCAGCAATCAAAATGTTTTGCATAAATTTCTATCAAGTGGCAATAAGGTCAACAGAAAAACAGCAAGTCAAACAAGTCAATGAAAGTAAGATCAAACAGATAGATAACAGCTTGCAGTCAATACAAATATGTGGAAACGGAAGAATATGGGGACTGGTTTTTAAATTATTATAGCCAAGAGGCTTGACTTCCAATTACCTAGAATTTACTCTCAGTACAGCTGGGACAGAGAGCACAGAGGCTGCAGAACCCCTACTTTTATTGCAAGCTTTGTTAGGCCAGCCAGCAGTGTGGAACTGTCCCAAATGCTCCTCCCTCTCTTCATTGTAGCCTTAGTACACTTCTGCTCCATCCATGACATGGACCATGATGTTGTAAGAAATCTTGTCCTTCTTCTATTTGGCAGCTTTATTAAAGAATGAGAAGTTGGAACTGGACCACCTGTAATTAGAGGGGAACCAAAGAACACTTCTTCTTCTGCTAGAAAAATAAAAATCCAGTCTTACCATTCTTATAGCAAAAGACTTTTCTTTTTTTTCTGTGAATAGAAATAGAAAGGTGACATTTATCCAACTCACATAGTCCAAACTGCCTTTTCAGGACAGCAAAAACTGAATTTCATTTCACAGAAAACTTCCTGAGGAGAAATTGTAATTGTATTATGGGAAAAGTAGCCCAAACAGGAATTCTGGTTCAGAGGACATGATGGTATCACAAGGCACCTGACTATGATTCCATACTTAGACTTAGCCAGATATGATTTAATCTTTCAATTTGTTTTAATCCAATTTGAAATTTGACAGTTTATTTAGATTTCATTTGGAAAAAAAATGGTTTTCATGTAGAAACTCTTATTTTTGTCAAAACCTTAACATTTTCTGTACATGTTTTTGATTAAAGTAATCTTGTTCTGTTTTCACTACAAATACTTGTGGGGGAGAATGAATGTTTCTGACCTGCTCTACTTTTCTGCCTCTAAGAACATCATCACCCCAATGCAAGGCTTGAAGTCCATAAGTGACAGACATAAGGGATGATTCCAGTACCATTGCCTGCACAGACCTTCCCATATAAACAAATGGAAGATTTCAGTCTTTAGTACTGCCAGTTCTACAGCCTTCATAAACACAAATATTTACTCAAAGAAATATGAAGAATCACATTCTCATAAAAAACCCCCATGTCTTCTGATTCCAACAGTGTAAAGTTGTAGACAAGGTAGTGCTTAAATGTGGTTTGCAAAAATCGAATTTAGGACTTGGCAAACATCTCTCAACATATGGCTAATTATGTTTTCTGAAGTTTCACCAAACAAGAAGCTAAAAATAGGTCTGCAGCTGATACCAAATAATTTTTTCCAGTGGAGCCATTCTTCATTTGGAGATAACAGTCCCAATAAAATGTTGAATGCTGCAACTCCACATGTTTTGGCAAAAAAGTAGTTTTGGGGAATTTAAGAATTCACTCAGCATGCAGCCAGCTGTCATTAAGGCTGTGATAAATCTGTTGGTTTTGGCCTGTGTTTCTGGACACATGTACCATCCTGAGGTATGGAAAAGAGATGAACTGGTCACACAAAACTTCAGCTTTGTGACAGGAGACAAAAGCAAGGAGGGAAATGGAGAAGACAAAATGGAATAGAGAAGTCTAATTAAGACTGATGTAAAGCAGAGAAAGTATCCTATATGCTGACTAAATATGACAGAGTCCATAACTTGAATAGTATGGCTGTCCTTTAACTTCTTGACTTTGTGTTCTTCCAGACTGTTTCAAGGAGGTGAAATTATTTTCCAATTTGTTACAGACAATGAATGCTTTGACAATACTGTGTATGCTTCAGGGCAATACAAAAATGAGTATGTTACAAGAAAAAAATACTGATTTAAAAAAGTAAGTGGTTTGGTTTTGTTTGAGTCCACATTACAGGTTTTAAAGCTTCCTTTATGTTTTATCAGACCTTCCATATAATACTATTACAAGGTTTCAAAGACTGCTAACTTAAAGGATAAAAATACTGGACAAGCTAAGAGTACACATACAACCTTAACTCCCTCCCTTTGACAGTATTTGTTATTGGTGTGGATAGACCTTTAACTTGATGCAGGGTCTCTTCTGACTTAATAATTGACAGGCTGGAGCCTTTGTCAATAACCTCTCATCTCTTGTTATTTTTTAATACTTTGCTATTATTTTACATTTTCCAAGCCTGTGTTTAGCTTAAGAAGTCATTCCATCCAGGAGATCCTGAAACCTTCATACCTCAACTAGGATGCTGTATCTCTTTCTTTCTCCATCTTTAAATAATTTTTGGTGTTACATAAAATATCTAGCAGAACATCCTCTTATGCATCCAGGGAACCTTCTTGGAAATCACCCTCCAGGGCATTTTGGGTCCCTAATAATGCTATATGTTCTAAGTGTTAGATCGATCTTTTTTTCTGCTTCCCTCACAGCCCCACCAGCGAGTAGGCGGGGGCTGCATAAGAAGTTGGGAGGGGGCATAGCTGGGACAGCTGACCCCAACTGACCAAAGGGATATTCCATACTGTAGGATGTCATGCTTAGCAAAATATCTGGGGGGAAGAAGAAGGAAAGAGGGATGTTCAGAGTGATGGTATTTGTCTTCCCAAGTCACCGTTAGGTGTGATGGAGCCCTGCTTACCTGGGGATGGCTGGACACCTGGCTGCCGATGGGAAGGAGTGAAGGAATTCCTTGTTTTGCTTTGCTTGTGCATGCAGCTTTTGCTTTACCTATTAAACTGTCTTTATCTCAACCCACAAGTTTTCTAACTTTAACCCTTCTGATTCTCTCCTCCATCCCACTAGAGAGGGAAGTGAGCGAGCGGCTGTGCGGTGCTTAGTTGCCAGCCAGGGTTAAACCACAACAGGAAATACGTGGGGTTGTTGTTTGTAATGCAATGCCCCTACATATGCAGTTGGATGCAACTATCACCCAACTATGAGGACCTACTCAAGACTCTGGATCTATTAAATTTGATTCATAAAGTTGCGTGCATCCACTTGAGTCAGATAAGGAGTCCTGATGAATGAGCTCAAATTGTTACATAAAATATCTAGCAGAACATCCTCTTATGCATCCAGGGAACCTTCTTGGAAATCACCCTCCAGGGCATTTTGGGTCCCTAATAATGCTATATGTTCTAAGTGTTAGATTGATCTTTTTTTCTGCTTCCCTCACAGCCCCACCAGCGAGTAGGCGGGGGCTGCATAAGAAGTTGGGAGGGGGCATAGCTGGGACAGCTGACCCCAACTGACCAAAGGGATATTCCATACTGTAGGATGTCATGCTTAGCAAAATATCTGGGGGGAAGAAGAAGGAAAGAGGGATGTTCAGAGTGATGGTATTTGTCTTCCCAAGTCACCGTTAGGTGTGATGGAGCCCTGCTTACCTGGGGATGGCTGGACACCTGGCTGCCGATGGGAAGGAGTGAAGGAATTCCTTGTTTTGCTTTGCTTGTGCATGCAGCTTTTGCTTTACCTATTAAACTGTCTTTATCTCAACCCACAAGTTTTCTAACTTTAACCCTTCTGATTCTCTCCTCCATCCCACTAGAGAGGGAAGTGAGCGAGCGGCTGTGCGGTGCTTAGTTGCCAGCCAGGGTTAAACCACAACAGGAAATACGTGGGGTTGTTGTTTGTAATGCAATGCCCCTACATATGCAGTTGGATGCAACTATCACCCAACTATGAGGACCTACTCAAGACTCTGGATCTATTAAATTTGATTCATAAAGTTGCGTGCATCCACTTGAGTCAGATAAGGAGGCCTGCTGAATGAGCTCAAATTAAAGCTGTATACTCAGCAAATAATCACTGACATAGGCTTTTAGAGACAGAGAGGAGGGTAATCACAGAACTTCCATGAGCCTTGTAGAGATATATTTTTAACTGAGCTTGAGGTCAGAGTTGTAACAGCTTACAAAGGATTTCTGAATGTAGGAGACATTGAACCCAAATGGAGATATTCGAAAGGAGTAATTTCTCAAATGGAGAATATTCAAACACAGATAGTTATTGGAAATCTTACCAGATGTGTTAGATACTTTTCAAAATCTGGTGCTGAAATTGTGTGAGAACACAACTTATGATAAAAAGTATCTGACAAGAAAAGTCATGGAATAAAAAAAAAGTTTCTGTTCTAACTCAAAATCCTACAGCACTAAGAGCAGACAAACTGTTCAGCTTTCTCTGACCCAGAGAAGTATTTGGGGCAAATTCTGACTCTTCTTTGCAACCTTTGTCCTCCGATGGCAAAAACATGTCAATCGGCTCTATTAGGACAACATGCAGGGGCAAAGTAGTCTGCACTAGTAAGCTGGCTCAACACTATTTCTGACACAAGTGCTCTATTTTGGGATACATGGTTGGCCAAATCCCCATGTAATCTGACAAGTCCTAACTTTCAGAAAGCCCTCAGAGGCATCAGGAAAGAAAAACCACTATTGCAGCACTCAGAGCCTCCTGACTATAGCATACACATTTTTCAAGCTATGAAATACAACCCTCATCAGCATTAAAAATATATTAATGACAATACTTGAGGTAACATACGGTAACGTATAACCTGCTGCAGCAGATTTCTGCCTTTTGTTCAGTGAAGAAACATCTGCAGCAGTTTAAGATTTTACTGGCTCTCCTTTCTCCTTTTCCCTCTCCCTTCCCTCCTTCCCAAGGTTTGCTTCAAAGGTTACTGTCCCCGCAGCAGAGCAGGTAGAAGCAAATGTCTGCCTGCGTTCTGGCTACTCCAGCATGATTTGGCATCTCAGCACAAGCATACCAGCAATTTAAGCTGTGACACTATCATCAAGTCAAATAGAATGTCTGAAACGCTAGTAAACACTTTTTGCCAGCTGTGCTGGGAAGAAAGGATTGGAGATGGTAACTGCCAGCAAAGAGTTGTGGCAGACCATTGCGGGCAAGGTAGCTGACAGTATTTAGTAGAACTCAGCAGTCAGAGACCCCAGGAAAGATGACAGGTTGAGAATTGGAAGCACAATCCTGACTTCCACACCAAATCCACAGCTGCAAACCACAGCCTAAACTCAGCGCATGGGTAAACACACTTGGAAATACACAATTTTCCCAACATACTCTCATTCTTTGAAGTATAAATATCACAGATTCAAATGCATACATTTTACTATGATGTAGGATACTGCACATTTTGAGATTACTATTTAAAATATCTGACTGGGGCATGTTCCCTTCCTTGCCATACTCAGCTGAGACAATCACAGTTTTTATCCACACCATTATTTAATACCTTCAAGCATGATCAAATTTACAGACAGAAAGCTTATGAGACAGCAGTCTCTGTCACTCATTGCTATAGGATGACACTGTATTTGACTTCACTCATTATTCCTTGAGCTACTCAATATATAGTCCTCTACACTCTGTCCCCATTCCCATGCATTTATTTCTAACCTCCATATTAAGTCTCCTCCCCATTTCCTACATGTTCGTGTTAGTTCTGGCCAGATTACATCATACTTTTTTTTCTCACAAGATGATTACTTACACTTTCTGATTGATGGGAATTCCTGCAATTGTTCATTGTTTGGCCTGCATTTCCACAGTCCCCTTTATGCCACATTTTTTTTTAATGGCCTTTCATACCTTCTGGCTGGTACAGAAGAAAATGCTTTGATAGGGCTATACAGGAAAACTGTACAGAAACTGAACTTATTTTTCTGATGACAGCATTCTAGACCTCTCTCTTCCTCTAAGTACGGACTGTCATTGGCTGCAGAGGCCTTAATTGTTGAGGTGTTCCCCAAGGTCCCATTCATCTAAATGAGGGACATGCTAGCATGTACCACAGCTCCCATTCACCCAAAGGCACAGGACTCCTTTCCATAGAAAGCACAGTATGGGAAGTGGCTGATGCACATAAATTCCTAACAGCCCACATACATACACAATACTGGGATATCTAGGATAATGAACAGAAAGCACTAAGGGCTCTGGACTGCAGTTCAACATTTCCTTGAAACTAGAATTCAGAACCTGGATGCTTTCTGAATTTAGAAACAAATGCTCAGACCTTTATTCTATCGTCCCAAGGTTGGCTGTCACTGCCCAGCTGGTTTTTTTTTTAAAGTTGAACTCAATGTTGCCCAGGCAGTTTTAGCCAAGCATGGATGTTTAGCAGCAAACACACTCCAAGAGACGTGAGCAGAAGGACGCATCATTTCTGCATTCTCAGTATGTAGGAGATAGGCAGCTCAGTCAATAAAGCAGAGCTTCTGTATGCACTAGCAAAGGCAGTTTGTTGTATTTCAGGAATTAAAGTCATTAGTTGTGTTTTTTTTTTTCCTAGATAGCTCTCCTGAATTTAGGTGTCTAAATTTCATTTAAGCTATACCTTAGATGCCAGAGTGTTATTTCAGGTGTTGATCAAAGTTAACAAATATTCTGTGTATCTATCTTCTTTTCATATGCTGGAAAAGAGACAGAAATGATGCACATCTGGAAACTGTTGCTCTGTTGTTTATCACATCTATTTGTTCATGAATTAAATATTAAGCTGGCCCAAAAAGCATGGCTGAAAAGCAATGCCATATGGATAAGGAATCATAATATATGAATTTAGTACTCTGGATGCTCATATGACTAAATGCAGCTTCTCTCTTGATTATTTCTGAGAAATTAATGTGAAGAGAAAGAATAAGAAATATAAAGTTAGAGGAACAGCTTTATATACAGCTCCTCTCTCTTTATTTTTTTTTTAATGATGTCCAAATTTAAGAAGCTTAAAAAATAAATAAAGGGTCTTAAAGCACAAATAGGCAAAGTCAAAGACAAGGAATTTTACCAACAAGTTTTCTGGTAATAATACATTGGTCTCAGTTAATATTTTGAACAGAGAGTGAACATATGCAAGTATAATATGGACACAGTTATTTTCTGTTATAATACTGCCTTCATGGCTTTGTACTTTCTATGCAACAATTTGATGTCTAGTTTCATTTCGTGATTTTTTTTCTGGCCAGGGCTACCCAACGGAAAATTAAGTACCGAGTTCCAGGCCTCACTATATACTTCTGTTTCACAACCTTTTAAAATTTTGCTATCTTACCCAAGAAGTTGTCCTGGAATCAAGCTCATATTTCTGTGTGACTTCTGGTTAGATGAGACATACTTAGACTGATGTTAAGAATCTGACAAATATGACACAAAATTAAAAATCAAATAAATTTTAAAAAATTATGGTGTTGGAGCTGCTTAGATATGCTACCACGTTTTGAGGGCATGTCAAGGTTTCAGGGTGATGGAAACAAGGTCAGAGTGAGAACGGGTGTATGACTTTTATTTTTTTAATGTTCATTTACCTGTATACATATACCAAGCCTTTGAGAAATGGCTTTTTGAGTGTTAGACACATATTAGCATCCCAGTGAAAAATGAAATAGCTTTCTGTAAAGAAACAGTATATATTTACTGTTGTGGATAAGCTTCTTGAATTGCTCAGCAAATTAAAATGCAACCTGATTCTATATAACTGGCATAATGATGTCATTAGCTCTGAACAGGCATCTTCCCTCAGCCTTAACTAAAGTGCATGAGAACATCTTCATAATACAGCTATTCTTGGTTGACTGCACTCCTTCTGCAACATTCACAACCAGCTGTGGAGACATCAGTAGTCCTACATGGTTTAGGAACTAGTTTGATTAGAAAAAAACAGCTATTGTATTTTAGTACATGTAAGTATGTATGCCTATACTGCAAGTCTGCATGAATGCTGTCCAGATGAACCACATGTAAATGCTGTAAATGAACCACAAGATCCTATGAAAAACAATTTTCTATTTCTGTGCTCATGAAGGGGTATCATTCTTTGACAACGCTACTCTGAATAAGCTAAGGTCTACTTCTCTAGAGTTTGAAGGCTTGATTCTTCACTTATAAAATCTCAGGCCATCCAGTACTAAAGACAGACCTGATCAGTGAAAATGTTATGTCGAAAGGATTGTAGGATGTTAAAAAAACCCCATAATATAGCATTAACTATCATTTAGCATCTTTTCTTTAAAAGAGCAAATTTAATAGACTGACTTAAGAACTGAATAGCCTAATAAAACAGCAAAATGCAGTATAGCAATCCAGCAACGACTACCTGTTTTCAGTCTGTAGACAGCCTCCAAGCAGAAAATCTGTTAGTGAGAGGTACTTTTCCAAGTTTATAGTCATGGCAGTTCATAGCAAATCCAATGAGCTTGGTCCATTTGCTTTTAGTTATTCTAGTGAAAATCTTAAGTAAAAAGTGTTTACTTGGTTTCTTCCTGAGCATAACTTTTTCCCCTGAAAATACTTCTGTTTCTAAAGAACAGAACATAATTTGTAATTAGAAAATGTTTCCTACATATGTAGATTCCAACACAGATCCAAAGAAAATATTAACATCTTAGTCCTGGAGTGACTGTTACACTAATAAGGTTCCTCTGTTTAAAGAATAGCACATCAGGGGAGCATAATAGAGCTGTTCAAATGAATTCATTCAGTTTGGTATTTTCTGAATAAGTCATTTCACAAATCATATTTTCTCATTCTAAGGACCCATTCAGCCTATGTGCTGTCACCCAGGGGCATTGCCTATTGTTTGAAAGTAAAAACAAACATATGTAAGCTACTCTGAAACAATGGACAGTATTTAGCATTGGCATAAACATATGCATTGCCCCGTGAAGCCAAAAGATTTGTACCTTCCAAAATAAGTTTCCTGAGTGCTGCTGCAAAGACGATTTTATATTACCGAAGATGGTATCCTCTTCTTATAGGGAGGAGCAGAAAAAGGAGAAAGGCTGCCAGAAAGCTGCTAGGGCTCCCTGGTTCTCTTGTCAGTCTCAGCTCTAACAGAGCAGGGAAGACAAATCCTACACCAACTAAGGACTGACAGAGATGTAGCAATGACATCTTTCCTTCTGTCTTCTCTGACAATTGCCCAAGCATGACCCCGCGCTGGAGCAGTAGCAGAACAGACAGCTCTGTTATAGCTGCCATCACTCTAGGTGTACCTCTGAAGTGAGACAAGAGTTAGACCTATAATGTTTACATTGCCTACAGTAAGTATAGCAAAGATGGATTGTCTCTCCTGATTTCAGAAAGGCACGGTAATGTTTTACAGGCTATTATAATAGAGTTCATGTTCTTGTCTGTATTTTCTCCTTGTTTGCACATCTTATTATCAGTTTTCTAGAGACTCTCATTCAGCTAAAAGTATTACTTTATTATTCATTTCTTAATCATTTCACTAAGCAAATGTAACCACACTACTCCAACACAGTGTGAGTCCTGCTCACATTGCAGTGAATTCTGAGATTCTAAGCACAAATTTTCATGTAAATCAAAAATATGATTTATTGATTACAAACAAGGGTTACCCTAACTCACTATGAACACTGTGAAGAAACAAAAAATTCATTAACATGAACCTTTCACTGAACTGCTAGCAAGAAAGAAAAATATATTCTTGTCACTCTCTGCTTTATATTACGAGCCAACTGGCTGCTCCCAGAACAAGAAAATAGGTTGTGGAAACTTTCATCACAACACTGAGTCTGCCCCAGGATGGTAGCAACCTGTTACCATTTTGTAGCTACCTGCCAGGCCTGTATGAAATGCATGACATCTATTCTGCATTACAGCACCTTGAGAGAGATCTTATGAAAGACACTGTGAGAGATCACAGCATTTTTACATTGTGCTCTCAGATCCCTGGCTAAACTGAGCCATAAAAGTCACGCCTGATGTGAGTTGGGCATCGGTAGAAAAAGAACCTTAACAGAATCAGGGTGAAAGTAAGTTATATTTCATCATGGAAAGAAGGAAATAAGTTAAAATGGAAGGAGTTGTAACCAAACAGAAAAATAAGATGTAGCGTCCTGCAAAGCAAAGTAAATCACATTTCTAACAGAGAAAAACTGCAGATGGTGACAAGGTGGTTAAGAAAATAAAATCTGCAGAAACTCAGCTGTTTTTCTGTGTTTTCAATTCCATGCTTCCAAAAATCAAAATGTAACATTTAAAAAATAAATTCCAAAACTGTAGTCATAATGGCACGATGATTAGATATTTATCCAAAACAAACACACATAGGAACTATGTTTTTTCAGCATTAGGTTGCAAAACAATTGGGCCAAGAATTTAAGGAGAAAGAATCTGAAGACTGTGTCAGCCATGCTGAATGGCTTCAGTTTTAACAGCTACTGCTATTTTTGGTGGACACATAAACATGCCTGGTTTCTTACAAAACTGCTTTGAAACTGACCTGGAGATCAGAAACAGAGTGGGACTTCTAGGCACTGGGCCACATTGAATAACATCCCAGCTGGGAAATTACAGCTGGGGGACTGTTTGTCCCCATGGCCTGTTTTCTCTTCTGTTTTTCTCACAGATGGCTGCAGGTTTTGCAGAGCTAATGTGCTTTGTTATGTTAGTCATAAGTGACATCCCTCAGGAGTAAACAGCATAGCTACACATCCGAGATTAAATATGGTAGAAATACTACTCGTGTTCCTTTTTCTGACACAACTGTTGTGTCCTGAGACCAAGATTGACTTTCTGTTAAGTGGCAGAGGACATCTGTAACATGCAGGCAGCTTTCCAGGAGAGAAGAAATCAGTGGAGACTAAGTGTATTGAGGCTTTATTTTTATATATATCCCAGTGCGGGAACAGAAGTGGTGAAGCAGCAGGTAGGTAATCTCTTTTTTACAGAGAGCTTCTAGTCTACACTGATGTGTACTTGCCAAATCTCCTACTTCTCATGGTAAACTACTGTTTTAGCTTGTTCTAGATCACTGATTTGGCTGTTCATCTGGAATTTCTCAGGTACTGAGCAGTCCAGCTGGGGTAGCAGCTGTTAGGCAGCCAGAAATCCTGGACACGTGAATCATAGTACATGCAGAATGCATGTAGAGTGACACTGAGCAGGCTTTGTAGAAGTCATCTGGGCACACACAGTACGTTTGACACTACAGAATGTGCTGCATAGGTTGCACAGCACGTGTTGCGCGAGTGCCCAGTTGCACATACTCAGCATATTGTGAGCATGTTAGACTCACTGCACTGCTCAGATTTCTGTCTGTGGAGGAAATCTGAGACCCTTAGTTTTTTAATGTCAAGCATTGATGGATATGTTAATGCTTGGTTCTCAGGGAGCTTTCCACATCAAGAACGGACTCTGATCAAAGAACAAGATAAATAGCAAATAGCAAATTCTCTTGCTGTTCTTGCAAGTTATGTCTCTTGTGACAGAGAACTCAGTGTAATATTTAAGGGCAGTATACAACACTTCCACAGGGTGAAACACTTGCTTGTAAAATAAAAAGCACTTGAAAGACCACATGCCATACCTGTTGTGTCATTCCTGAAGACCAGAAATGAGAAAACATTTAAAGGTAACCACCTCTTAAATAGAGGACAGTCCTAAAGAGCGCACAATAATGGATTGCTCTCAACATCAGAAGAAGGCTGAGCAGCCTCAGTGGTATAAAGTTTGGTGAAATTGTGAATGCATTTCAAAGAGGCAGCTTTGGACACCACAAAGGCGGACTATATTGCAATATATTTCACAGTATAAGTGATATTATTTGTCTGTTTAAAACAGTTACTACTATATCTAATGCTCGTTGCCCTTTATCAACTAAAACAATAAAGCCAAATGTCAAAATCTTTTCAGAATTTTCTTTTAAATCCTTACACAAGTAGAACTCAAACTGACCTCAGGTAGAGTTTTTCTTTGAGTGAGGACTTCAAGATTTCAAGTTCCATGGACTTTAAAGGTCTCTGCTGAGAACAGCAATTCATACTAAGCTACCTGAAGAATGAAACACTGTGGAATGATATTATTGAGTTATCTGTTCACTAAATCTGCATACTGAATTCATTTATTTATGAGTTGTTTGCATCTCATTTGAGCCAGATTTGCCTGTGGAATGTAACCTTTCTTGGAGTTTCTCAATCCCTTTTTAAACCCAATCTTGCAATTTTTCTTCTGCACTAGTCATTTCCAGTAAAATTCACTGAGCACGTATATCAGATATAAGTCTGCGTAAGTACTTGATATTTTCTGGAAATAAACTAGAACAGTGAATTATACTAATCAGCAGCTATGAAGTTTCAATGTTTATTTCCATAAAAGAATAAGTATCTCAGAATATTACACTGAAGATTGGAATGCATTTCAAAGCACAGTAATTTCTCCCTTATTATAACCTCACTTGATTTGTGGCTGAAACAATGTCCAGCAAGCTAATGTCTCTGACTCAGAACATTTATATTAATATAAAATCAATAGATAATACTACCAATAGTATTGAGCTTTAAGAAAGCAACATGTTGATTTTGATAAATTTTCTTTTCATATAGCAAATTATCACAACATTTTCATTTCATTTAGGTTCCAGGTAAAGCATGGAATTTTTCTTCAACAGAAAAATTCTATCCTTCCTAAGTATATATACTTCTTCAGCAAAAGTTTAAAAAATGCTTTTTGCTCATGCATAACTTCCCTCAATTCTTTCAGTCCATATAATCATGGCCTAAACCATGCATAACATTCCCAGTATCATCCTCGGGATTCTTTTTCTTAACTAACTGATTCTCTTTTTTCAAAAAGTAATTTATTGCCTGCATGTGAAGCTAAAACAATGTAGATATACAACGTAGCCAACAGAGTGCTCTCAGACCACCTCTGCCTGAAAAACATCAGTTCATCTTATTTCATTTCTTATCTATGCAAAAAGGTTGCTATCAGTTCCTTTCATAAAGTTGTGCAGGTATAAAGAAAAACCTTCCACAAAATATTCTTACTTTGGAGTTTAAAAGTAGGTCTAATATACATACATAGAGTCTTGTACATAGAGAAAAAGGTGATTATAAATTCAGGTTTTACATTATTTAGGTTCTGATTAGGTTTTACATCTAACTTTGCATTCATAGAAATAACAGTGCGAGGTACAAGGCAGTGAATCAGAATCAATATTATCCTTGAGCACTGCTATGTCTTGTCCTCAGTCTCCTTCAGTCCTCACCGTTTCAGTGTAGCACTCCATTAACTGTGATACATAAGGTCAATTATTTGAATTATTTGCAAGCAAATTAAATGAAGACTCTTCAATAATTTTGCTTTGCAATACTAGGACATGCCCTCACTAAAGAGTATAATTGGCTTTGGTATCCTATGATCTTGTGCATTAAAATCAAAGCTTGAAATGAGGCAGAGCAGTGCAACATCTCAGCATTCCTGTGGGTATAGCTGCATCATCATCATCATGTGCATATAATCCACCCACCTACCCTTTTTCATTCCGAGAGTGCCTGTTTCCTCATACAGTTATTACTCCCACATGAGTTTGCCTTTCCTCTCCCAGCTTCAATCATAACATCAGTTGATTTCTGGACAGACTAAAAACAACAGCTGCTTCCCTTTGGGCATTAAATACCATTTAGTATGCTTTTTTTCCTTTAGGAAAAAAATAAATCTAATAATGGTATAAATACCCCAAAATAGACAGGCATTTATAAGGATGAACTGGAAATCTTTACTAATCTTAAATGCATCTAATATGCAGCACATTCTTGTATATAAGCAACTTTTTTAGTCACTAAATTCTGAATGAATATATCAGTTACTTTACACTGAAAACAGTATTTTTAATTTCCCCAACTCTAATTTGCTGTGTGATCAATGTAGTAGCAGTTGGGCCTTTTAATTGTTATTTAATGCTTTGCAGTTTGTTCAGATGTAGACGACTTCTCCTTACTGTCAGAATCCTTTCACGCAGAATGTTCTTGGTAATAGTGTAAAACCACCTTGTTGATAACAGCGTCCTAGAAATAAAACTGCTAACCCTGATAACCAGATAAGTTTTGACTTCAGAGGTTTTGTCTTTGTTTCTCGCCATCCAGCTCTATTTTAATTGGCAATAAATGAAATTAATTTTCTCCAACTTGAATCTGTTTTGCCTATGACGGTAATTGGTAAGTGATCTCCCCATCTTTATCTCAACCCATAAGCTTTTTCTTCTTACATTCTCCACCTGTTCTACTGAGGAAGGGGAGTGAGAGAGTGGCTGGATAGGCACCTAGCAGCCAGCCAAGTTTGACCCATCACACTGTGCTAGGCACAATCACTCAATTTTTTGCAAGAAGAAATTCTATACCTTCTGAAACCAAATCCTTGGCTTCAACATCAAATTTTCTTCATTAAGTCTTTTTCAGTAATACCAAAAGGATCTATAGTTCTTGTTAGAGACCCTAACTCTCTGGAAATGATACGATACAAAAATACTTGCAGTGGCACAGCATGATTTTTCACAGGAAAATAAACCTTTTTTTTTTTAGCCAGTGAAATACACATTTTTAAAGTTCTTAATGTTGGACTAGAAAGGCAAAAATTTACTCGTATGTCAGTGCTGGCCCACTTTCCACTTCTATGCTGGTTACAGAGTTCTCATTAGTTCCCTGATCTCTTAGTTATTTCTTTCCAGTTTTACTCATGTTGGTTTTCTGTATTTGCCTTTTAAAGTCTAGTCCTTGGGTACATTCTCCAGTTATATGTAAACAATTCTGAATAGTTCACTCAAACCAATCCAGACATGTCTACATGTTCAAAATCCATGCTTTGCTTCTCTGCCTTTTGATGGTGCATTTATGCAGTATATTGACTTTCAAAAAGAAGTGCCCCTCAATGCTTGCTTCTTTATTTGTGCCTGTACAGAGGTTTGTGTGATAATGCAGTAAATATGATCACTAAAATGATCAGGATCACTGGCTTAAAAACACTTCCCTCTTTTTCTTTTTTTCTTTTTTTAAGTATCAGAAAAAGACATTTTTTATCCTAAAATAAAATTCACCTTCTCATTTCTAGGAGATCATTGTGAAAAGTAAGCATTATGAGAAATCTAAGACATACATATTATTTTCCACAAAAATAATTTTAAAATCTCTGCATTCTCTGCAGTGTATTAAACGTAAAAGGAGATAAAATCCAGGAATATGTGGTATAGTAACAAAGAGACATGTTAGCCACAATGTCTCATTTCTGATATTATAGTCACTCTACACTTCAACTCCAGCTTACATCTAGACGTTGTTTTCCTTAATCTTTTTATGCAAGCAATAACACCAGCAAAAGCCTACCATGAAAATCTTACTGCAAAGTCTTTTTCCAGCCCTAACTTCCTGATGTTTTTGAAATGCTAGTGTAATTGAGAGGTGGTTGGAGTATTTTGTGTACTTTTTACTGCAAAACACTAATATTTCCAAAGTCAGAATGAAAGGCTATTTATGACATAAAAATTACAGCCAACTGCTGTCACTATCTCAAAATATAATCAGACTGCATGAAATGGGCTCTATGGCCTCTGTGGTGCATAGTTTTATACTATTAAGTATAGTTTCGAAATAACAGAAACTGATATTGATGGGATCTGTTCTTGATTGTGCACAACAAGGCAGCCAGGAATGCTTAAGGAAACCAAAACAACAATAAAAGTAAATTAAAGATCTAGTTGCAGGCCGCAGATGACTCTTATTTCTCCTACATTTTCAGTAAAAATTTGGCAGGTTAGTAACCTTACTTAGCATCTTTAATGGTCTTCTGAGTATGTATGCTATGATGAGACAGACTTAACTGAAAAATTGTTTCAGGCTGCTAAACCACATAAACTAGTGTAATTGCATTGGCTAAGCTGAATAAGCCAGAAAGTGTCATACAGGATGCAAAGATTTAATAATTGTTAGAGAGGTGCTAATAGGTAGATTTATTAACAACTATGATCAAAAAAAGGCTGGATAGGAGAAAAAGGTAGATGAATAAAATATTTTATTAATTTAATATAAGTACTTTATTAAAAGTACTTATATTAACCAGAGTGCTAATTTTCACATACTGCATAAAGTTACACAGAAGGAATAGTAGGAAGGACTGTACACAATGATCACTCTCAAGCCTCAGACATCAGTGTTTAAAAACCATCCACAAAGTAGTGTACATCTGCATAATCTGCATAGATCAGCATATGGATAGCTATAAAAGGATACAACATGGATGGAATCTCTTGCTTATACAGTAGGATTACAGTATGAACTAAATGAAAAGGCTATTTTTCCATTTTACTACAAAAAAAAAAAAAGTAACAAAATTTATTTTCAATTTGAAAACACTTTACTTGTAACTGCACTTTACATACCAAAACAAAACCAAAATGTGTAATTTTGTGCAATTTTTCTTATAACTATGGAGACATTTCTAGTTTGATTCTTAAAGGAGTTTTTCAATATTCATGTGGACTACAAGCAATTACAATTTCCTATAAGAGGCATATAAGCATTGTCAAGTTCAGCGCAATACTACTGATTTGTTATACAGCTTCTTGTTTTGTTCAAGGGATCAGTTTGGGTTTTTAGGTTACATATACATATGAATATGCACTCAGATTTTTGTTTCGTTCATGTTCCCCAAATGTACTTCACTGTTTCACTTCTAACACTGAAGAACTTAACCAAAAACAAATTTTAAAACAGATGCTTTTAATTGCAGCAAAATCCATACTCTACTGCACTATAGCTACCAGAAGTTTTGCCTAGCTTACTGGGGAAAAACCCACAGCAATTCAGTCCAAACCAAGGATTTCTTTTAGATTTTGCTGGGATCCATGGAAACAGGGTCTTGAGAGGCTACATCTACATTGCTTTGTTACATTATTTCTGAGGGCTGCCACTGTAGACTCCTGCAAATCTCAAGGGACTTACAGACCACGCAAGTCTTGTCCCAGCATGACACTACAAGTGGTACCTTCAGCACTGCCATGTGTCCCACCACTTCTTGTACTGTCTCCCACGCCCTCCAAACATTTGTTCTCCCCCTAAGACATTTGCAACAGATATAAGGTGTATGTAAGGTGGCTGCTGGGCTCCTGTCTTCAAGCAGCACAGCCGCAGCCCCAGGCACTGAAAAAGATGTGCTTGTGTGTGGTTGCTTATTGCTGGTGTTCATTATGCCTGCTCCAAAATGGATTTCAGCTTCAGCAAAAGAAAGATGTTTGACGCTCAGTGCTGACTTTGGCTCTACCTCATTTAGGCCAAGAAATCTCTTGGGCTTATCACAGATGAGTAAATCTAGGAGATGATAGAAGTAAATCAGGACAAAGTGGACTTCAAGATGGCAGCAGAGAAAAAGAGGTTGTATCCTGATGTGATGGCTCATGTTCACACCTGTGCACACCGCTGCCCAAAAGCTGTAGGCATTATTCACCTTGGAGATGCTTCCTGTTTTTTGGAGAATAACATGCATTGTCCTCCACAGTAGGTTTAACCTGCTTTTCCAAGTTTACCAGGGGAAAAAGCCTACTTAGCAGGTTTTAAGTGAGCTTATATGGATACTGGAGAGACCCATAGTTGCAAGGTGGATATTGAAATGGGCCAGTCTGTGGATATCAATGCACAAGTTATGTACTGACATTTATGTTCTGGCCAGTCTGAAGGAGACAAATGAGCCTATTGAGAGAAGGCAGGTTGATTCAAGTGTCATGTCTTATAGAAATAACCCAGTGTTCAGAACACTGCCGCAGCATGGCTCAGCACCTGATGTCTCTGGTTCTGGATCCCTTCCAAACATCCTTTGTGCTGTGGTTTGAAAACACAGTGCCAACATGGCAGAGGCTTTCCTCATAGCTGGCATAACTTTAAATATACTGCGTCATATCTCTGAGGGACTTGTGGTGTACCCGAAGGTGACTGGGAGGGGAATCTGGCAGTAGCTACCATTCATGACCACAGAGAATATAATCATGGCTATGGTGAGAGTACAGGGCACTTGCCAGGAGTGCCATGAGAGTTTTGTCCTTTCTCACTAGTCAACTGCTGTTATAAGACAAGAAGTGATGATAATGACTTCATTGTCCATGTCTGTGCTGGTGCTACCCAAAGAGGAAGGAGATAGAAACTGAGAGCAAGGTCTACACCATTGGACCTGGATGCCAGATTACCTTTAAATCTAGTCCCTCACAGCCTGTATCTGGAAGCTTGAAGAGACTTGGTTCATCTGAATGTGTGCATATAGGAGGACATGGCCCTGATCTCCAAGGACTTCAGGGACAGAGGACAAAACTGTGTTTCACGTCTGACAGAGAGCCTGGATAGCCAATTTTTAGGAAAGAAGCTACAGGCTTGGAATCAACTCAGAAATCAACTAGGAGCATATCAGAGGCTGCTAGGAGGATCAGATAAGACCTAGCTTGGGGTTGAATGTATCTATAGGTGATTTTTGGCTTTGAACAACCTGAAACTGGTAGCCAAGCATATGCTGTTGGGGCCCTAAAGCAAAAAATGACAAAAAACCCCACCAAGCTGAGGCACTCATCAGAATTGCTGTAATTAATCTGTACAAAGGAAGTGCAGAGGGGTAATTCAACAATAAAATCTTCTTTTGTCAGAAGCTATATAAATTTATAGATAAATACAATCCTTAATCCATAGATATCACAATTTGATATGAAGTTTTTGGATCCTTTTATCCCAAAATAAAATTCAGAAAATCCAATGTTAATACCTTAACTTCTCCTTTTGACAAATTTCAGACATCCTGTCAGGTAAAGAAGGGAGCTGTTTTTCACATTATAGTATTTGAAATAATCAAAACTGGTATATAAAATTATTACTGCTATCATCAGCTAACAATTTACCTTATCGGAAATCTTAGTAATACATAGACTTTTTTTAGAAAACTTCCGATATCCTTGGAATGCTGTGATTTTATCAGCTAAAAGGTAAAATGAAGCTAAAATGTACTCACTTATTTTATTTCTCACTTCATTTAATTTTTCTCCAAGGCATTTAGCTTCAGTAAACCTGTCAATGCAAGCATAATGATACAGAATTATTCTAAAGAACAACTAGTTAAGCTAGTTGTTCACAATAAAATACAGAATTACTCAGGACTAACGTTTTGATTTGTAAGTAGAACCAGTTGGAAACAATTTTCCATCCAAAAATATTGTCTGGTCTAAAAGAAACTATTTCTGAAAGAAACCATGCAACAAATAGGTTTACTAGACAGACAAAACAAATTTATTTTACTTTCTAAGTTTTAAAAATTACGTTATTTCAATTCTAACAATTGGATTCTCTTAACTATTCATATTACACTACAACATTAATTTTAATATGCACCATTACTTGCAGTATTTTAACACACAGCTATATCAAAGTAAAAGAAAAAAAATCCAAGCAAAGTCAAAACAAAATTTTTGAAAGTATTAGAACTTCTGCTCACCAGGAGTTTTCAAATTTCAGCCTGTAATTTGCATATTGCTGATGATCACTGTTTGTGCTGTGTGAAAATGTACAACCCAGTCACTAAGAAACCTCTCAAACAGAAATATAAGGAAGTGCGACAAAACTAAATTATTCTGTTCTTCTACAGATAGTCCTTATGTGAATGCAGACTTTCAGATGATATTCAGCTATTGCTTAAATACCGACACAAGCCAAAGCTAGCCGCATGAAGATATGCAAATAGCAAGCAAGAAGCAGGCTGAGAAGGATGGAAACAAATCAATGAATCAGGCTTTGGAAACTCCCTTTTTGTAGTATGCAAATAGCTTGATCTTATATCAAAAATGGAAATTTTTTTTTTTTAAATGTGAAATTTCCACCAGGTATGTTTCTAACTTAATTCACTGACCCCTTCGTCATTATATTCAAATAATCAAATCTCACATGGTATGTAAAATATTCTAACGATCAGAAATTTATTTTTTAGCTTGCAACATGGGGTTGCAATGGTGCTCACTTCAGTGTTATTAAGCATCCTGCTCACTGTATGTCTTGCTCCTTAGGAAATGTGTCATATCTAAGAATATCCTTAAAAAACAGCTGCCTACAGAGCCTTACAAATTCACTTATATTCTCCAGTGTGTTAGAACTTGATGCCTTCTCCTTTTGTGCTTTTTTCTGTCAGTTTTCTGATCTTTTACAGAAGTTGCTGTCATAATTGTTCTCTTACACTTATTTAACTCAGTACTATATAAAACTGTTTAGGACAAATGGCATACATATCAGGCTTTCAAATGCCAAGTATATTCTGCTGTAAAAATAATGACAGTCAATTCAATGTACAATGGCAAAGTTTGAAGAGTCTCTGAGAGAACGGAGGCTTGTTCAAAGAAATATCCATTGTAACAGTCTAAATAGTAATAGTTTAAAATGTAGAAGGATAATTTGTTGCATTGTGACATTTATTGTAGGACATTAGGCTTGATGTGAAATTCTGAATTGTTACTTGGATGCGTACAAGTTGAACCTTGTTGAATGTGGAGGCAGAACTGTAATGCTTAATTGCTAAGCAAGCCTTCAGCTGATCTGGAACAGTCTTGGTCTAGCCAAAGTAACCGAGGAAATCCACAAATCGTATTTCTGTCTAACTCAAATAATGGCAAAACAGAGTCAAGAAATACGACTTTCCCCTGGGGAGGCGGGGTTTGGAAAATTGCCCCTTCTCAGTTAGTCCATTTCCCTGTAAAACTGGAACAAGTTAGAACTTCAGGTGCCTGCATTCATATCTGCTCAGGAACATTTGCTTTCAAGGCTGAATTCAACGTGGCTAAATGGCTGAAGCTGGAGGGTTCCTCGGCACTTACTGTTTCTTACATAAAGAAGGCAGAAGCATTTGAAGCATCTGTGAGATATTTATGTAAGATTTTTCTACTGGTGTTGACTTAGAGCACCCAAGCAGGCCTTGAAGATTGTGTAAAGATCAAAGTGAAACACCCCAAAGTACCTCTTTCTCTGTTTCCCTCAGGTCCCATGAGCCAAATACTAAGTTCTTCAATTACTTAGTAATTCCTGAGGCAAATCTCATGTTGACTGTTGATTCTGACTCATGTTCACAGAGAGATTTAGCTGGACAAGTTGAAGCCAGCTATCTATCCAGCCCTTATTCATAGGTTACTGTCAATAGTAGAACGGGCCATGCATCTGTTTCTCAAACACCATAGTTTATAAACTGGCACAATAACGTAAACTGAAATTTGGCATTAATTTATGACAGTCAAACAAATTCCATCTGTGACTATGAATCATAGTTAAACAAAATAAACCAGATAAAGACATAAGATTTGACTCTAATATTGAAAGGGAAAAGGCTATTTCTGATACTCCTCTAATAAAAAGGTGATATTATCTAGCATAAAGGTGATATTGCTACAAATAGTGATGAGTGAACAATTATATTGTTAGCTGAAAAGAGTTCATGTGTATCCTACATGGAGACCACTCCACAGAAAGGCTGAAGTTGCCAAATCATGGCTTCTATTACCTACAAAATAAATATTCCATTATAAAACCCCGAAGTGAATTTAGCCACTAATTTTAGTGGAACAAGTGTTTTTGCAAAGATTTCACTCTTCGAATGTAAATGCCAGTAATTAAAAAACAAACATTTTGAAAAACAAATCTCTAACTCATAATGTAAACCAAGACAAACTCAGAGGCTGTCTAATGAGAGAATGGAGACATTTAGTGAATTAAATGAACATCCACTAATTTTTAATTATTAGAAATTACAACAACAAGTGACCTAACTAAAACTCATCCTTTCCATGAAACTCATCCATAGGTACTGAAAACACAAGTTAGCTGCTAACCAGCTGAAACCCAGAAAGCAAGGAAAGAAGGAAGTGGAAAAAAATAATGGAGAACAACGAAATGGAAACTAGATTTACATCACATCTGCAAGCTCGATAGAATTTTACTACTGGAAATATTGACTAGGATGGGATTTAAAAGCTTCGTGCAGTATGTAATATTACATTGGGGTGGCTCAGCTGGGAAGATTTCTTGGTAGCATACTTCACCAGAAAATGAGATGCATTTTTCTCCTCCTCAGAGAAACAATGCTAAGAGAATATAGTTGCACTGAGAAACAGGATATTATTAAGTTCTCTGGAAGACAAGTATAGGAAGTCCAAATTGCAGAAATCTGATTCTGCCTGGGCATAAACACAGATTTTTTTAAGCAGGGCAGCAGTTACTAATGTACAGAAGAAAAATGAAAAAGATTTGCTTTGTATTAGCTGCAAACTAAGCTGTAGAAGATCACCTTTTCTACCTTACAAAGCCACTTCCCATAGGCAACTGTCCTAATAGGATAGCTTAAATCTATTGTCTTTCACTTGAACGGTAAGTCAGTAAATGAGCTTCAGAGAGAAATTATCCTTAACTATGTAAGTTTCCCCACTTTTTAAATCCAGAGATGGTACTGAGTTACAGTATTGAGCTACTGCCCCTGTAAAGAGCTCTGAAGTAATAGGTGAAGTTTTATGTTAAAAACAGTATTTCTTTTCTTTTCTTTTCCTTTTTTTTTAAACAAGACAAATGCTTTTCAGTATTTAATTTAAACAACTGATTGCATTTGATTGTTTATACACAGGTAGTTACAGAAAAAAATATGTATATTGTATATGTATGACTATGTATATTCACATCTATATGCATAATTTCACAGCCTAAGCAACAGTTGTGACCTTCACAGTCAAACCTCCAACTAGGCTTACTGACAGTTCACCATTCAATTAATATAAGAATGATATAATTAGCAAGCCAAGAAAATCTACCCAAAATACCCAAAGGAAAAAATAAGACAGCTAAAAATAAGTAATTTGTGAACCAAATACTGCTTGTGGTATGACAGAAGTGGTTATGCAACTATAAACAAAATTATTAACATGAGAGACCTACATATAAAGGGAAGTTATGGTAACCTTTAAACATGTGGTGTCCACACACTTCTTCCTGTGCAATTTGACCACTGGCTGGGTAACAGAGCTTTTGTGTAACTGGTAGTTCAGAGGCTACATTCCAAATTACAGACTGGACTTGATGTGAATCCATTTTAATGAACTCAGTAAACTTGGAGCTATAGGCACCTTTGCTAAAAATGACTGCAAATGGCAGGGGAAAACTGTCTTGCTCCAGGGTATCAGCATTCACATTAGCACTGATTTCAGCAATCAGCTGATGCATGAGAGGGGTTACCCGAGGTATTAGTCTGAATCTCTTTGTTCTTTAGGGAAAGCAAATCTGGTGTCAAACTTTGTGGGTTCTGCCCATCTCTATTATACATTCTGAAACCAGAAGGAAATACCGGTTTGCTTAATAGTAATAACAAACAGAGAAAATATGGAAGAATTGTGATTAACTAGAGGAAATTCAGGGCATGGATCAGAACTGTATTGCTCCCATTATCATGCTGTGACCGTGAAGTGTTCTGCTCAATGGGCAGCAACACCAGAAATGATTGCAGTGTAATCATTTATACAGTGATGATGCAATGATATGGCATCATCTGATATATTGATTAGAAGAAAAGAATTACTAAACATCCAATTTACATGGATAAATTCTTACATACACCTAATACCTTGGCAATTTGTGTCCCTGTGGCTAAGTTATAGACCCAGGTAGAAAGTTAACCAGTTCAGAAAAGTGATAAATAGCAAGATCTTAAATTAGTCACAGAGACATGGAGATCATTTCTTGCCTCAATTTCACCAAAGTAAATGAGTATAAGGCTCAGTGACCCTGAAAACAATGTCTTTTGTGCCTATTAAGTGGGAAAACTGTGTTATTAAGAAAGCAAAGGAAAGCAGGAGAAATCTGGAGAAGGAGAAAACCCTAGGACAAAAAAAAAGGAAAAGAAAAAAAAATCTATTAGGAGAAATGTTAGTTGCAAGGGTAGATTGAGAGATCTGCTTTTGGCATCTCCAATCTCAAAACCTTGTATTTCTCTTGCAGTGCAAGGAGGGTTAACACTTGAAAAACTGACACTGAAACAGTACTGTTATCCAATCAACATGGATAAGTGTTGGTGGTTTAATTTCTGAGAAGTTTAAAATTTGCTTTATGAAAATTCATATTTTCAATGTTTTACCATTCTCACCATCTTCACCAGACGATTTTGAAGTGTTTTGCCAGCATTAACAATAAATGTGGAGGAGGAAAGTATTATTTCTGGTTTTGAGTGCAAAACTGGCAGAGAGAAGCTAAAATCACTTGGCAAACAAGTTAGAAACAACAGACAAAAGCATATGTTAAACATCTCCTAGCTTACTGTCCAACTCAATGCTGAAGCCAGTAAAGCATTTTTGACAATGGAAATTGCAGTAATTGATTCAGTCACATGGATCTTACTTCCTCTAGATAATTCATGATCATGAATGCCATTTACCACATTGCTTCAACATGGCTATGAAGATAAGATGAATAAAACCAGAGGAAAGACGCACCAATATTCCTCATGCCACTTTCCTATTCTATGCAGACTTTTATTCTGTTACCACCCAGTGCCTTCTGAATATGAAATATCCCCAGTAAGAAACAGCTAAGTTTCTTTACCAAGTTCTCAATAGAAACCTGGGATGTCTGGTGTAAAATTACGCATTCCTACCCAGACTCATAATGAACTCTCAGATGTCTGCCTCTAGCTGTATCTTGCTGTGACACTCACCTCTGTTTTAGAAGCTGTTTGTTGTCCTCAATGGTTATATTGTCAGCACGGTCCTGCTTGAAAACTTCAAAAGCTTCCTGACATCCAAGTGACATCTTTCCTCCTGCCCCAAGAAAAAAAAAAAAGGAACTACTTCAGAGTCATCAAAAGACAGACATTTTTGTCTTTTTTATTTAACTTCTAATTAACGTCTATTTAGACAAATATTATAACTTCTATTTAGACAAATATAGGAAGTCAGCCCAGGGGTCTTAAAGCACCCAGAAGACTAAATTCAGTGTTCCACCAATGGGAAAGCATTTTTGACAAAAGATTTCTCTTATCTGACAAACTAATTTCGTTTCACTTTCCTTCTCTAAATGCTGAATGTTTGGGCTGTATAATTTCTCAAGACAACTTAAAATGTTCTTAAGTAAAACCAAACTTTGAAAATTTAAAATAGGTGAAATATTCTTAAGTGTGAGCCAGAGGTATTTTCACAACAGCAAACTGCAATTTGCTTCTGTATTTCTTTCATCCCTGTTTCATATTGGACTCTAAACATACCTTGAATATTTTCAGTATTCTTGGAAGAAAAAAATTCAGGCTTCTTTTAATTATGTGCAAGTTTCATTCCCCTTAGTGAATGTTTTTCATCCCCTTTTAAGTGAAGCAGGTATTGTACCTACAAAAATGGTTGGTTCCTGCCTTTTACATTTTCAACATGGTGTTTGTTTCCTTTTATGCATCAGAAGGTCAGGACTTATTTGGCCTTCAAATCTTTTAAAAAATTGCTACAGAAAAGTATTACAGTCTGTATTATTTATCAGTTCTCATTGCTAGATGATCTACAGATCCAAGTAAGAAATCATGCATCTGTATTATCATTAACAAAAAAATTCAAAGGCTTGAGGAGAATGAAAGATAACACCAGCATCTGTGTTATCATGAGTACATATATGTCAATAAATAAGAAAGGAGAAAGGATGAAACTTGCACATAAATAAATCACAGTAATGAAGATAGTTCAGGAGCAGAAAGGGGGAGGAATCTCACACTCAAACTGTGTGAAAAATGCAAAACAGCTCCACTTCTAATCCAACTTCATGGTTGCAACTTAAACCTCAAAATGATATTCCTTGAATTGGAATTTGTTTGTCCTTAGTTTTTTTTCTTCTAGAGTCTTTCTTCTGTCCTACTCACAAGCCTGCCTTCCTGCTTCAAAGCTATCGAGACCCCCAAATCCACTGTGCACAAGAGCTATAAAGTTTCCTGAGACTTCTGCTACGCAAGAGTTTTCTATATGTTTTGTGCCAATGGACCAGCATTAACAATAACATATGTATGCATGTATGCCAATTATTTTCTGGGCTACCTGCTTTGCAATTTTGGTGTAAGTGGGGTGACATATTAACAAAACATACCTAAGCAGGTTGGGATATGCAATACTGGGATGTTACACCTTATTGGGGTCTAGCTCTGTAAGCTGCATTTTATAGTCACTCCAAATATGTTCTGCTGCTCCTCATCATACTTATAATATCAGAATTACTCCCCACTGACTTCAGTGAGACTTCTCTGGTGTAAGATACTGTTTACAGTGAAGGCTGGTAAAAAAACTAGCACTCAGGGTTCAATAATCAGTAAAAGTTTAAAAAACTTTGTTCAAAACACAGTAGAAAAATTTGCCCTCTGTTTCAGTAAAAAGAATCAGCACATCTGTTACTAATTTAAAAATTTTGAGTTGAAAATAGAACCACCAGGAATGTTTGAATGGCAAAGCATGCAGAAATGCTCCACCCTTTTTGAATAAGAATATCAAAGAAAGATACAGTGCAGTCTTTACTGCTGTGTGATCCAAAGGAGCAAGAGGATTTAGGAAAACATATTTTTCTGTGATGATGACCTGAGAATATAATGTTCATGTTTCATGCTTGCCTTGAAGAAAAACAGGCAGCAAGAAGGATTTTATAGCACATTCATCCCATCACTAACACTAATTTTAATATGCAGCCTGAGTTGACCCTCTAGAATTGCTTTTGTTGCAGAAAAAGTTTGTATTAAGTGCAGAAAGCCTGGACGAAATTCATGGCTAAGCCTAAAATAAACAATGAAACACCCTTACTCATATGTAGCACTGCAATGTAAAGTATTTAACCCTTCTGGCAATGTGCTGCCTTTGAGAGTAGAAATGAAAACAGTAGAAGTAAGTTTGGAAAACAAAACTATTACAGTGATTATTGCTTCTGCCTGGCAGAAATGCATCAACCAAAATTAAAGGTAATCTGATAATCATTTTCCAGTGCTACATTAGGAAGCAGCAGATTTGTACAGCCAAACAAAACATGTAAAAATAGATGCCCAGAACTCTTGGGAGGGGGAAATTTTCTGGTTTATACAGTCCATTTTAATAAAATACAGAAATATATGAAGTAGTAAACAGTCACATTCTGAAAATGGTATCTAAGGAAAGGAGCTTAAAAAGGACCATTAAGATTGTACCTCAGCATAATATGAGCATAAAAGAGCTACAGAAGAACGTTGCAGCCTGTGGGTAATGACAGAGACATTTAGGATGATAATAAGGGAACACAGAAATGTTAATACTAGTAAAAGACTGCAAGAAACATTGGAAGCTTGATGGAGTGGTTGTGTTTTCATTCTGCTCAGTAATAAAGATTATTCCTTCTCCATGGTTGATGTTGTGTCTTCAATGTTGTTTACATTTCCTTAAATAATCTATAATTTCATAAAGTGGCTTCACCTTCTTTCAAATGGCCTCCAAGTGCAAAGGTGCAATAACATTATTGGCATGCTGTTTCTCCTGGGCATAATTCAAACAAATAAGCTATATGTTTTTTTAAAACAAGGTGCTATTGAATTTCTGTTTTTCTCTAGCTGTAAATTGAAACCTATGTATAGCAATATATACATGATATGAATAAAAGCAGAATTGAGAGAAGAAACCATTGATGATAACACATTTTTGGCAAGGTAATCAAACAGTTCAGCTAAAACTCTTAGACTTGTAGAAAACAATTTCTTTTACTCTTACAGGCCAAACAATTTCTCCTCTCCTTCTTTAATACCATGGCACAGTGTTACAAAATAAATATTTGAAAATTCTTATCTAAGGAAGAATCATCATATCCTACAGGATGAGAACGAGGAAACACATGTCATCAAGTCCTTACAATGTGAACTGGAATAATCATTACCATAAAAACAATCCAGATCAACGCAAAAAGCATAAAATTTTCTTGCAATCACATTCATGAAACACCAGTTGACAGAACTGCATTAAAAAGTGATAAATTTTGTATCAGCTTAATTTTAATTATACATTTCCTGTTAGGTTGTGTAAATTGGCTTTAATATTAAAACACTCACAAATATGCCCAACTCACAATATGAAATTTATAGCAAATTCAAACAGCTAAAATTCTGGGAAAATTCAGGTTTGATCCACATCCTGAAGTTGAATGTTTAAGAATGTTCTCATTGAAGGTTTGATTTCAGTCTGTACTCCTATCCAGTGCATTCCACCAACTTTCACATTAAACAAAAAGTTTGAGTTCAACAGGCTCCTCTTGTAAAATGTGCGAATTACAGCTGTCCCACTGAACTTGAGTAAGTCAGAAAGCAGAATGATAATGACAGATCACAAGCTCTGAACTAGAGCAACAAGATTTGAAATGACCAAGAAATAGAAAGCTCGCTGTAGTATTGATAATGGGCTAAACTCTTGAAATCAGTCATAATTCAAAATACACTCAGCAAAAATGTAATAAGGCTTTTGGATGTGACATGAAAAGATCAAAGAGACTTCAAGACTCAATTGTATGCCTACAGCAAGTAGAAGCCTGCCCATCAGCAAAGCCCCTGGCAGATATTATGCACCCTATTCTGTCACTAACTAATTTAGAGATCATTTATTCTATGCTGTTACATATACAAATGCTATTTACAGCCATCCTAAACGACAACTGTTTAGTGCCACACAAACTTTAATTAGGAAAATAAGTTAAAGTAACATGTAGGGTATAATGTAGCACTGGATGCTCAACTGTCAGTAGAGAAATTATAGGGCTGAATGCTATTTTTAAGTTAAATAGTATCCACTGGGATTACTCAAGTACTATATCTGAGTAGGTAAGAGCATGCAAGTGTATAAACTTAGACCTTATTTTGTTGCCACAAGTGATCAAACATAGTTGTACATATTTAAACGACCATGCTGATTTTTAAATTTATCCAACATCCACAAATCCTGTTGCAGCTTGCTTTAGTGATCCCAGTTTATAAATACTGGACAATTTTTAAGGACTTTATTTTAGTGCTTTTTCATAAAGATTTCAAGAGTGCTCAAACTGGAAATGGCACTTCCAGAGTGCTGAGTCTGGCCACCTTCTTTTTTTTTGTTTGTTTGTTGAAAAGGCGTTTGTTGCTCAGAGGGAGAAGTCCTTCATAATGTTTAATGCGTGAAACCCACAGAAAACATTTACATTGTTCTTCAGTTAAGTCTGGAAAAATCTGTCAAGCAATAGCATGAAATTGATATCTTCTCTGTCAGAAAACAGAATCACAGTGTCTCCTCACAACCCAACCTTGTAACCAGATTTTGGTCCCGGTATGAGAGCTCCAAGGGGGTTCCAGCAGCCCTCATGCCAGAGGCTGCCAGTTGAACCTGCAAAAAGAATTGGAAACAACTCTCCAGGAGAGAAGAATTAAAGTTGCAAGTTGAGCTGTTCTGAGTGAGAAACATTAAGGCTGTTAACAAAAGCAAACTCTTGGGAATAGCTATTCAGTCCATGTATTCTGATGAGAAAGGCATCTGGCCACATATCTAGCCACATACCTGTTTTGCAGAAACTACATTTTCACAGTAGAAGACTTTGTCTTCCCATTCCTACTAAGGGCTCTATCGGACAAGAATTGCCAACTCTTCCACTGAAATCAATCGGAGCAAAAAGTCCCCTTGGCTCAAGGAAAGCTCTCATTCTGAAAAATGAAGAATTTCAGGATGGCAGCTAGTGTGAATCGTGAGTCTTCATGCTTATGAAGACTGTCAACCTGTTCGTGCTATTATTTATTTCCATTTATTATCAAATAAGAAAAAGGGAACTGTGGACGGTTCTGAATGAAACTAAAGACAAATTATTTGGTAAGTCTTTGTAATAGAACTAAGGTATTACAAGTGTTTGCATGTAAGCATAATTCATTACATCTTTACCAGGATCTCTCAAGATATCATAGCCATCTGTTCAGAATGAAAAAAAGTAGATGTAACAGAGCTTGGGAATAATGAATCAACAAAGAATAAATACTTAAAAATAGGAAAACAACCTTCAAACCTATATACAACAAATACTTCTCCACTGTAAAGCTCAGCTAAATTCTTAATGAAAAGCATGTGTATTACATATGGCTACCTTCATTAGACCACAATTCAAAAATGGGAAAGACATAAAACAAGGTTGCTCATGGTACCCCTGCAGTGTTGAACTGCAAAATATAGTCTCTGGGAAAGTTAAAAGCCTCAAAGGAAAAGCAGAATATTCAGACTCAATGAACTAACTAAAACGTTGGCATAATTTAGTTTCTCTGGCTCTGGAGTTTCTTTGTTTACAGGGAAGGAAGAGGGTAAGATGAACAGCTTCTTGAGATTATGAGCATGTTTATTGTGGTACTGAACATTGATCTAGCAGGTCAGACTGCACTCCACAAGTGAAAATTTCTGCTCTGCAAACCCTTGAGTTAATTGCTGTATGGGTCATTTACTTAGGCATCATTTTAGCCAGATAAAATTAATTGATTGACAAGACAAACTATTCCATATATGTTGAAATAATTTATAAACTGAAGAGAAATCACCACTAAATTCAACACTGCAAATGTCTAACAACGAAGAACAAACTTGTAAGGAGTACGTCGGACACGAATCAAAGACAAGTACCATTTCTACTGCAATGAATATTGTTAGAGGATATGTGATCACTAAAACTGGGATTGCTTTAAGATTACTAAAATAAAAGAACAAAAATGAAACGCTACGTACAATGTCAACTTTGTAAAAGTCAATTTTTATAAAGTTCAACTGGAATGCTTCCAAAAAAAACCCCAAACCCAATCACTTACAAGAATCCCATTAGGAGTAGGTTTTTATATTAATTAATATTCCTGTGCAGGAGTAGTAAGGCAAATATTGAACTGTATTTCAAAAACAAAGGTTAAATGAAGTATAAACTTAACTTAAACAAGATGAAATTGACTATTTTAAGATTGTCCAAGATCACAGAACAACAACAACAAAACTCCAAATGGGATATGATAGCTGGATTTAATCATGTTGACTTTCTTCAGTTTCATTATTTTAAGAAATCTCAGGTAACAGTACAGGTAAGAAAAATATTTTTCATATTAACCCAGCTGTTTGTTTTTAATAGCTCTACTTTTGCAACAAAAGCCACTTGAACTTTAATGCCTAATGACAGTCAGAAATCCAATTTTAGGCTCCTTACTGACATGTGGTAAGTCTGATAAGAGATTGAACCTTAGAGTGACCTCAATGTGAAAAGTTTGAAACTATTGAAATCTCTAAAAAAAGGAAAATTAGTATACTAGTTTGTCTACCTGTCAAATGTTGCAAAGCACAATGCTAGTGAGAATTACAGGATAAAAGAAAACTGTTAATAGCAACTTAATATATCATCATCACCTTCACCTGATAGAGCACGTATTTTCCTGGGATGTGTTAGACTCAGTCAACAGTACCATTTTGGTCTGGTTCTGTTTCTGTTAGTTATGGATTCTAATAATTTCTCAGATTACATGGCATGGCTTCAAGATGCTGTAGAATGTCTGCACTAGCATTAATGATTTACAGTGATTTACAAAACTACTTTTATGTTACCTAGTTATGCTTTTATATTTTCTTTAAAGAGCCAACAGGCAGCAGAATTATCAAATTCAAAGTGGGAGCAGAGGAGCTGAGGGCATAGTTAGAGGCTACTTAGCATGAACAAAATGTTTGCAATATCAGCAGTGAGGAATGAAGTACTGTATCTATTGATACAACCAAGTTTTTCTCATGTTCTGATACCAATATTATTGCAGAAATATTTTACATTTCATGTATGACAGCTTGTATGTCTCAAAAGAGAAAAAAATAATTTTCAGCTACTATTTGCAGCTATTTACTTCTTTAAAGCTGCTTGTGAGATCATATTTGATTGTATAATTCATACACACATTGAAAGTCCTTAATAAGTAGGTACAAAGAGAGAGACTGAAATGAAGCATTGTAGGCTTGGCAGAAGCTCAGGGGACGGATACAAAGGAAAATATGAAGTCAAACCCACAAGAACTTTAGGAGACCCACCCAATGGTGCTGCCACTTCTAAATAAATAAGATCCACTTTTGCCTATGCCGGAATCACACACTTCAGTTAACTTCTCATAAAACAGGACATATATCTTATACTGCATTGTGCAGTTTACATTAAACACTGGATATTAGAAATAGACTGTGCATTTCCCTCTCTTTGTAGGAGTTCCCTTCAACAGTTGATGCAGTTGTAAAAAATTTGCTAAATATAAGAAAGGGCCAATATATTAGGCACTTGAGTCACCTACCAACTTTAAATTAGACTACTGTGCTTAAGATGAAGATTTCAGTTAAGACTGAGTAATAGCAAATTAAATGTATATGTTTTGACATCCTTTATGTATTTGCCATATTGCAGTAGCAACATTTGCCACTTCTGTTTCAGACCTGAAAAAGGGCTTTTATGTTCAAAAACTTGTCTGCCTTGTCTGCCAACATGTTTAAAAAAAGATAGAATACTCTCAACAAAATTTGCCTCATTTATGTGTTCTATGCCTTTTTGAGCAATAGATACGGTATTTAAATTCTCCTTTTCCACATATCTTTCTCAGTTTTAGAAAAATGACTCTGAATGGTGGGATAAGAGTATTTCAAGAGCTCTACCAAATGACAACCTACATCAATGGAGTCATGACAGCTTGGACCAAATGCAAGTTAAGTTTTTTGTTAGGGACATCTGTAGAGATCTGCATGTATTTTTGGTGCCTGGAGAATCGTCTCCACCATCAATCTTGCCGGTAACACCATGAACCACAAAAGAGGCATATTTCATTTCAGAGCAGTTTAGCAGAGGAAAAATGACTTGTTATAAACATCAATCTGGTTTTGGAAACTTACAGTACTTTTAATTTCATATTACATTTTAGCTTTATTCTTTATTAAGATACTGAGGTTTTCTGAAGTAGAAGTCTGTATGCACTACATCTTAGGTAGACAAGAAAAAAATGTCTGTAGTGGGTACACCATCAATTAGTACCAACTTGGGGCTATCTTAATATTTCAGGCTATAAACTCCAGGAGTGCAGGAGCTGCTTCATCAGAAATTGTTTTTGTTTTTTTTTTTCTCCAGCAGGAACTCCAGCACCAAAGAATGGGGTATGCTGAGGTAAAGAGTTGAGAGAAGAAACCATGAGATACACTCCATGGTAAGCTATCTCTTCTCGCCAGACAACAACCTAGATTAACTAATTTTAAAATTTGCTATCTATTTACATTCAAGATGAATGAACTTTGCCAATCCCATTGCTTATAACTTTTGGCAGCTGAAAATTAGCAATTAAGAAATGAGTGAAACTTTACTGTAAAAGAATGAACTTTGATTCTTGCTCTGTTGAAGCTTTATTGGAGTTTGCCTCTGAGAATGAACATGGTAGCCTTTTGTGTACTAATGTCCAGATTTTAAAAAGTAATTAGGCATGCTATTCCTCAGCAATGACCACACTAAATTTCAAGCATTCAGCTACTGAAGAAGCATTTTATCCTTTCCTGAACAAGTCCTGTAATTGCTACATTACAGACAGCATCCCCTCTTTTTCATGTCATTGCTGATGTTTTAAATAACAGTGGCCAAAGCAGTCAATGTGTATTAACTGTACTCTAAATATACACACAAAATTGAGCTTTCAGGAGTTCTAACTAATCTTCTCAGAACTGAGGACTTCTAGGCATGTGAAGCTCCAAAAGTTCAGCATAGTCAAAATGGGAGTTCTGTGCACATACAACAGCGGAACTTTAGAGAACACTTGTGTAACTTTGCTTAGGTGCCTGCATGCTCTTAAACCCCTACCCTGATCGTAATTTGTTGCATTCTCTATGGAATTAAGCACATTGTGCCTCTTGTGTTAGACAAAGAGTGTATTTTAGTAAGCTTAAGTAGTTGGTAGTACATGTAAAGTGGTTATTAGCAGTACGTGTAAAATATATATTTTTTCCATTTTTATCTGTAACGGTTTTGAAATAGGAGCCAAACAAAGGGACCTGGACTTATATATAAAAAGAAATTGGCTAACTTCTTTCCTGAATTTTCACTTCAGCTTTTCAAAACTTTATCAAATTGTTCTTACAAAACTTTTAGCTACCTTTAGCTAAAACTTCAGCTCATTATTTTGGACCTTCCCCAGCTGCTAAAGGCTTTTTATTTCTTTTTAAAACTCTTTTGACCATATCTGTTTTATTTTGAAAGCAAAAACAAACAAACAAACAAATCTGTCTTGAAGGATTGAATTGTAAAGGAAACACTAAATCTTTGTACACCGTAAAAAAAAGAAAAAAATTCTGAATGCTATATACATCCTTTTTTTAAACCAGTTTTGCCAAACAAACATACAAGTGCACTTGCCTTCTGAATCAGTGTTAACATAGTCTAGAAGACTGAGGATGTTTAAATAAAGCTATAATTTGTATTTTTAAGAAAACATTTTTAATAAAGGTATTCATCAAAATGTTTTGTTAAAAATACAAATTATAGCTTTATTTAAGTTAGTTTTACTAAAATCCTACTACTCACTAAAAATAGGATAAAGTAGAACAAATAGCTCAGGATCCAAATCCATTTTTGCTGACAATAATGGCAAATAGAATGCACATTACATTTTTAAGAACAAAATTATGCAACACATTAATACTATTTACTTTTAATTTTCTAAGAATAAAACCTTCAGAAACAGATTTCTTCAGCAGAAAAACAAATTTTAACTTGAACATTCTCAATATACCATAGAATGTTTACTTGAGTTCACATGGTTTTGAGTTATAGCAATTAGCAATTGTTGTTTGCAACAGGTGAAATCCTGGCTCTATGGAAATACTGATAAATTAATCAAAATGGAAAAGATTTTAAGTAGTAACAGTCCTTGTGACAAAAAAATATACAGACAGCTGATGAAATTTTTAGGATACCAAAATGCACATATATCAAGAGCTTTTGCAATGCTGCTGAAAACTGTTAAAAACTGTTAACTGACCTTATCGCGCTCTATAACTACCTGAAAGGAGGTTGTAGCGAGGTGGGGGTTGGTCTCTTCTCCCAAGTAACAAGCGATAGGACGAGAGGAAATGGCCTCAAGTTGCACCAGGGGAGGTTTAGATTGAACATTAGGAAAAACTTCTTCACTGAAAGAGTGGTCAGGCCTTGGAACAGGCTGCCCAGGGAAGTGGTGGAGTCACCATCCCTGGAAGTATTTAAAAGACCTGTAGATGCGGCGCTTAGGGGCATGGTTTAGTGGGCATGGTGGTGTTGGGTTAACGGTTGGACTTGATGATCTTAGAGGTCTTTTCCAACCTTAATGATTCTATGATTCTATGATTGTATGAATGCCTTCTTTGCCTCAGTCTTTACTAGCAAGACTAGCCTTCAGTTATCCCAGGTCCCAGAGACCAGGGGAAAGTCTGTGTTAAGGAAGACATACCCTTCACGGAAAAAGATCAGGTCAGGAAATACTTAAGCAAACGGAACATATGTAAGTCTATGGGCCCGGATGGGATGCACCCACGAGTGCTGAGGGAGCTGGATGATATTATTGTGAGACCATTCTTGATAATCTTTGATCAATCAAGGTCACTGGGAGAAGCGTCTGAAGACTAAAATAGACATCACTCCTATCTTTAAGAAGGGCAGGGAGGACCCAGGGAAATATAGGACAGTCAGTGTCACCTCGATCTCTGGGAATCTGATGGAGCAACTAATCATGGAAACCATTTCCAGGCACATGAAGGACAAGAAAGTCATCAGAAGTAGTCAGCATATCTTCACCAAGGGGAAGTGGCACTCTGCCAAGCATTCCAACAAATCAAACAGGATAAGATCAATGTAACAATTACGATCAAGAATCAGTAATAAAATCTTCAACATGCTCTCAGAGACAACAAGTTGAGCCCTAAAATTTTCATGCCCACAGGCTAATTTCTAACTGCAAGATCATTTCTTTCCTACCTTACAATTCTTTTTACAATTTTATAACACAACAAATTTTAATTTCTCATTTCCATTACCCTGCTTAGAAAGCTGCTTCCGAATTTCCCACCTGTGATGGTTACAAACCTTCTAATTCATTGTCTTATAGTATTCATTACCACTTCACATCAGTTTGACATTTTGTAATCACTACTATCATTTGCCACATATAATTTGTCTCTGCTTTATATTTACTCCAAATTGTTTCATAATTCATAACTATATTTCCCTGCAACTTTCATTTGAAAAGGTAAATGTTTAACTTCCTGTTTTAAAACACTTCCATTTTCTTAAAAAGGCTCTTTTCAGCTATTGAGTAAGTTTGATTTCTTTATTTAATCCAAGGTGCTTAGATGTAAACATGACATTCTAAATGAGACCTTACCCATGACTTGTTAATTGAGCTAATCAGGAACAGCTCTTTCATTAGATCCTAAGCTCATTACTTTGCAGTTAGTGCTATTTGATTTCATCTCATTTTGCCTACGGTAAATCCACAAAATCATGTATTCCTTCCTGCAGAATGATCCTTTTGGAGGTCTGTACCACAAAAAAAAAAAACCACAACAAAACCAACCAACAAACAAAAACCCCTCACCCCCCTGTATTATTTGTCATAACTTTTTAATGCATAAAAATATCCCTGCTACATGGGAATTCCAGCCATGTTCATGTGAGTACTCCCTAACTGGTTTCAGTCAAAATTTATCAATTCATGTTAAATAGCAAGTCTTTGCTAATCTAGTAAAGCCCAGATAGGTGCATAGGACAGAAGCAGGAAGTCTGGCAATTATGAACAGTCAGGGACAGTAACCTCAGTTGGAAGAGGAGATGTACCTATAATAACCTCAAGGAAGGCTGGTGAGAAGGAGCCATGTGTTAGATGTAAGTGGGACCGCATGGTAGAGACATAAACTCCAGCTGTATGCTTCTTTTTTGCCATTCTTCTAATACAGCTCAGGTTCAAGCAATTCTAAGATCTGTGGCTTTCTTTACATAGTAGTTTACAGGCGACTTTGAAAAGTTGCATTTTAATAAAAATGCAGTCAGACTTTAGTAATATATCAACCTATGGAGAGAAAGAGTCATGTATACTGAATGGAAATACTGCTTTTATCACCAAAAATATAACTGACAACAAACTCTATGACAGCTAAGCCCTTGTGAGGTGATTTTTCTTTCTATTTATAAATTAATAAGACATTTATTATTGTTACCAAATACTTACTTACATACTTCTAAGTTCCTAATGTGACAACAGAGTTCCTATCATCTGATTGTATTCACTGATATCCCTCTTTAGTTACTTTAGGTATGACAGTACTTTCGTTCTGGCAATTTCACAACAACAGAGGTTAAAAATTGTCATTGCAAAGCCACAGGACAACTGCAGAAGGTTAACTATGTGGATGTATTATTTTCTTAATGTTGATATATAATAAATTGAATACTCAAAATGTGTAACTTCCTGTTTTCAGTGCAGTTCAAAAACTGAGTTAATTAAAAAAAAAAACCCAACACCTAAATGTTTGCGCATGTTTGAGTGAAGGAGGATGAAAGGAATTTGGGCTAAAGTGGGATCAATGAAAGTCAGTATTGCACCACTCAATCCTATGTATCAGCTAAAGGCCTCTAAAAACTTGTGTGTGATAAATTTGGGACTTCCTATGTATAAAGACAAATGTGTAAACACAAAATAATACAAGCAAAAACCTCATTGCTCATCTAAAGGCTGAAAGTAATATGTGGTAACAATTATGTTTTTGTGGTGTCTCTAGTTTAGATTGCTTAAAGGAAATAAAAAATGCTTGAGAAATTTCATTAATATTACAGAAATATTTCTGGAATTCAAGCAAATATCCTTGTTTATTCCTCTTGGCACAGGCACTCCTCACAGAAGACCAAGAAACATTTGGAAAAAAAACAACCAATAGGATTCTAACAACACGTCTGATTTAGAAGCAATATTTAAAATTCTCTACATTTTAAATGGAAGAGGTAAGTTAAAAACAGGAATGTTAAGTTCCCTAACTAGTACTATCACTTGATGAGCTTGGAAACTTAGTTTTAATTCAGCACTGGTGCAATTTCTGTCTGTCATTTTCCCAAACTTCACTGCTATGCATTTTGAAGTGCATCATTACAAAAAAAGATGAAAGAATTTGCATTACACACACAAAAAAAACCAAACCCAAAAAACCTCACCTGAAATACAATCTTTAATTTCCAACATTATTGTGAAAATATCCACTCAAATATATAGATATCTCTAGGTTTTAAATTAGTAAGACTGAATGTGAGAGCTCCCCACTGTCAGTCATATCATCTTCAAATAGCTAAAAATGGATTATTCTTTACTATATAGTATGTCTAGCCCTTTGCAGCCATCTCAAAGCCTCTTCCCTTCAATCCAGGGATTCACCTGCATCTTTTCCTCTTTGCACATCCATTTTTGGGGCATGGTACATCCACTCCAGGATGATGAATGAGGAACACCTTTTATGTCTAACTACAGTTCTGCTTCCAGAACCGAGAAGGAACATATTCATTAAAAATTAATTCTCCACCTGACAACCACAGGCAACATACCTCAGGAACACAACACACCGGAAGCGGCACAGGGACGACACTGGCCAAGAACAGTGTTTACAGTATTGCTGCTGCAAAAAGCTGGAGTGAGGGTTTTTTGTTAAATATATCTTAATGCATTTTAATAAAGAACTACTACTTAATGATAAGAAACTTCTATACTTTGAGCTTAGAGTCAAAAAGCTATGAGCACTGTAAAATTACTGGACAATTAATTCCCACTCTCCCATACTCCTTAGGTGAAATCCCACCATGGATATTGGGCCACTGAAATGATTAAGATACCTTCTTTGAGGGCAGGTCTGCTGCAGAGAATGAATTTCTCTGTCTTATCAAAGGGAGAATGAAATTTCTCTGTCTTACCAAAGGGACAATGAATAGGCAGACACAGCTAAGACCTCAGAATTGCTAAGTTGACCAAAAGATTTGTGCTATTCACATTATTTTCTGTCCTCAGAGAAAACATTAGAAATAATCATGTCAGAGTTTACAAATATCATTTTGAAACAAAAGTATACATATTAACTCCAAATGTAATCCCTGAAACCTCACCATAGTAAAATTAATTGAACTTTTTGATGAAGTTTCCATCTTAAATTGTCCCTAGAGGCAGGAAGTGCCTTCTACCCTGTAGTTATGGGTTGGTGTAGTCTACCCCATTAACAGTAAGTCCTGCTGTCATAACAATAAATATCCACATTCAGGAAAATAATCATTCCTTGTCTTTATGTGCAGCAACCATTCCCCATGAAATAAAAGTCAGAGAGCAATTTGATACTGCAGTGTGGTAAAATAAAGACTAGGATTTGGCAACATCTATTTGCTTATAATAATTCACAGAAATTTGTCTTCCAGAAACCTATCAGTGCATCTTTAGCAATTTCTTGACAATTTCTCTTTTTGTTTTATTGGAGGATGACTATTTATAGAAATATATATTATCTTTTAAATTCCATGAGCCTATGAAAGATTATAGTGGTTACAGATCACTTACTATTAAATGGATATCTACACTTCATGATTACACATTTTTTTGCCATCCTCAACACTGATGATAGAAAGTAAATTAATTTAGAAGCCAAATTCCTGATCATGCAAATAAACATGCGCTGGCATTTTTTTTCCCCCAAGTATGTTCACAGAAATCAGAGAGACAGCTAACATACATACATGCCCACATGGATAAGCATCGAGATGCAAAATCTTTCTCCCTCCTGACAATGAACAAGTACAAAAAAAATGTCTAATATTAGAAAGCAGCCTTCGTTATTTAAAATACAAAATTATTTTTCTTTTATAAAACATGCATACAACTGCACAATAACATGCAATACATTTCACATCACTTAAAAATGTTCTCTACAGAGTCCGCTCCTACTAATTTATTGTCAGCTTTAGTTATTCTGACTATAGTCTCCACAGTACATAAAAAGAGAAAAGGAAAACTGTAATTATTCTTACGATGCCTAATACATGTCTATAGTATTAAAATTGAGAATAAAAAAAAAGTCAAGTAATCTGGGTTCTTCTGCATCTTAATTATTGTCTTTTGTTTCTGTAATTCAAAAAACTCTCTGTTTAATCAAAACTGATGGCATTCTTGTCCTAGTGACATTAATGGGAAAACTGATTGCTCACAGAGGCAAGACTCCCCTGTTATCTCTCTGACTCATACGACAGAGGTTTTCTGGTGAAATTTCAATGGTCTCAGTAGCTATATTAGGGAACTTCACTTAAAAAAAAAAATCATGTCATGTAAAGTATTTGAGTGAAATTCCATTTCATATTGGCACAATTCCCAGTCTGAAAAGCTACTTCTTTCAATTCCTTTTTAACCAAAATTTGTAACCAACTGAACTATATGATTAATACGCAGCAAAGGATCAAAAGATAATTTTTGCACCAATAACCTCTGTAGCTCTAAATCTGTTTATATCAAGACATAGAATTAAGAGTGGTTTTGCCCCTTGGAAATCTGTTGAAATAAATGACTATCACTATAAAAATGGCATAATTCTTCCTGAATGCCAAGTACACTATGTTTATTTGATGGCTTTAAAATGCTTGTTTTCCTTAAGATCAAAATGAGACAATATATTATGGAAATTCCTTGTCATACAAGCTTACTTCAATATTAAATATACTGCATCTTAGAGCCGTGAGCTCTTGTATTAGGCTTTAGTTAATTAAATAAATCTGCTGAAAATCAAAAAGATGCCTGCCTGGAACTCTAACTTTTTCTTCTAGTATTGCCTTATGTAAAGTTGTTTCAAAGCTTCAGATACAAAACTGAGACATTCTCTTTCTGTTTCCAAACACTGGCCTCATTCAAACTGATGTCACTATCTCTCTGTACACTTAAAGATTAAAGGAAATTTCTGAAATATTTAGAATTATTTCTCCCCAGAGCTAAAGCTGGATGTAAATGGCATAAATAGAGGTGATCTAAGTGGGGAGGTATTGCAGAAGAAAGGATTCAGAATAAAAAATACAATCATTTTAACACTCAGAGCTTTCCCTGCTCAGAATGCTTTATTCTGCTTTATTTTACTGAGCAAATAGAGGTGGCTTTGCATGAAATATATTTGTATGCAGCTTACTTTTAGAGTTTACAATAAATATCAAACATACCATAAGTAGAAATGTTCACCCATGCTTGCATAGAGTTTTAAAGTAGCCAACATAACCTAGATTTTCAGCAAAGCTTCCCAAACAAATTAGCTATCAATAGAGAAGTAATTTCAAAAACTGTGTTGTAACAGTTATGCTGACTGAAAACGAAGAGTTTTATATAGGTTTCTGCTTCTAATCCACTGTCTTACTTTCACAAATCATTTCATCTGCTCCTCAATGTTAGAAAAACAACATTTTGCACTTAGAGATGGCCTTTGTACATGAAATCTCAAAGTGATCAAGAAAGATAAGCCACTCTAATTTATTTTACAGTTGAGGAAACTGGTTCAGAGAGATGAGGTCACTTGTATAAGTTCACAAACTTAGTAAATAATAAAGACTGAAATAAAAAACAGATGCCCTGCATTTCAGTCTCGGATCTTATTCAGTGCAATGTATTACCTCTATAATGCAATGGAAAGCTGAATTATTTTATTTATAATTTAAATCCCCACAGCAGTAGAGGCATGCAAACAGTAGTGAACATGAAGGAAAAATATGACAACAAAAATAAGATTCCAAGCCAGCTAACAACCTCAGTGAGACGATATACTTTATCACAAGTATTCAGTGAAAAATAAAACATACAAAGGCAAATGTTAACAGAAGCTCATACATTATTCAGGAAATATTCTTACTAAGAAGAAGAATCATTTCTTTAGGAATAACAAGATTGGCACAAGTAGCCAGTGGGCACAACTGCAAAAAAGACAACTGAAGTTTCTCTGCGTAAGTAATGAAAAAGTGAACATTACAACACCAAAAAAACAGATGATTACATGAAGAATAAAATATTGAAAGAAGTATCAAAAATAAAAAGGGAAAGGCAAAGCTTCCACCCCAAAACAATTTTACAGCAGCTGCCATTTATGACATAGCAAGCACAGCCTTTGCCATTTGGGAAAGGTATACAAAATGTTTGCTTATCTTTATGCGTGCTTTAATTATTGCACTGACCTGCTTCCAAAGCATTTTTTCTTGTCTCTTCATCCACTAAAAGAACCTTTGATGACTTGAAAAAAATTCTACATAGATGAACAGTTATACGAAGTTGTTTCATATATTGTCTTTCTATTAATACCCAGCTAAATCTATTCTTAAAAGGTATATATATGAATTTTGTAGCACTTTTTCTGACACTAAGATTTCTTCTGTTGTAAGTATTTACTTTTCTCTCTAAACTTTAGGATTTTGCAATATTATTTTAAGAAAACGGTAGTTTTTTCAAGATCCCCATCTGATGCATCACATATGACTCATTGCTACTACATTTTTCAATGTACTGTTTTCCTATTAGCAATTCTGAAATAGGCCCTCATTTGCAATAACCCTTTAAAAACCATTTGATACAAAACAGCTTTTGAACTATTGCTTTTCAAGCATCTGAAAAAAATCTATGATTTGACTCTAAGATTAAGAGCCTAGGAAGATGAAGGCTGTGCTTATATTATAGGCACTTGCATTATATCCAGCACTGTGAAGAAGGTTGCAGGCACTGTTATCGAAATAATCAGGATAGCAACCTTAAGAGAGTAGAAAAAAAAGAGAAGGAAAAAAATAAAGTGTGATTCAAAACCAGCAAGTTAGACTAGAAAAAGTTGAATTTGCAATAGCATAAAAAAAGCACCTGACCACCCAGATAAAATTTTCATATTTTTAGCAGAATACGTTTAATGTTACATCAACTCATGTCTCCTTTTTAACTGAAAATTATACCTGACAACATCTATTCTCTTTCCATTTTTTTTGTTTTTTATGGCAGTAAATAGAAGCTTTACTAAACCTCAGGTTGCTAATAGGCCTCTATAACCTGTGTGGTCATACAACACATTCTCTTGTATCTCAACTACTTTATGTCTGCCTCGCCAATAAACACTAAATGTTGTCTCCTTTTTTCCAGACATAAAATGGACCACTGCAAAATGGACCCTAGTAAAGATAACAGTTTCAGTGATTATGTACAGTTATGCTTAATATTATTTTTATTATATAAAGAAACTATCAATTTGAAAAAAGAAATTATAAGACGATGTTGTGACTATATTTAGAAGAAATGGAGTTTGATAATTTGGGCAAACTTCTTTTCAGAGGCTTTTAGGGATGATCTTTTCTCTACCCCTTAACATCCCTCTTTACACTTTCTTTCCTAAAGTCCACATTTTGCAAAAAAGCAGATTCCAGGAAATGAAGTTACTTGTTTGGATACAATTGCCAAAGCCACTTCCTGTACGCACTTGGCAGAAATGCTTGGGTAAAAAAAGCCTTATGACATTTTTCAATCCAACCAAGATAGGCATTCCATTCAGCCACACAAAAACTCAATTTTGCCCCAGAGCTGTGTGCCAGTGTTATATATTTGACTGCTTAAAGTATTACAGTCCAGTAATAATAAATTAAATTTTACATTTGTCAGGAAAAATAGCATCAAACAGGTTCCAAACAACAAACACACGGACTACTTCATCCATGACCTGATATTATTCCATTTTTTGGTATTTTGCAGTTCTTCCTCTCTTCTCTCTGTACTGCCTAGCATGTGAATGCACTGTAAAGAGTAACTTATGAAAAGTCTGCAAAGAGACCATTGATTGGAACATGGCACAACATAGTGATTGTTATATTTGGCATTGACACTATTTATGGCTCATTCAGTAGCATATAGAAAAGGAAAATTTTATGAGAAAGCATCTATAGCAAACACCTGGGCTGCAGTAACAGAAAAGCATCAAATACATGATAGTCATCAGATGAACTGAACAGGCTGTCAATGACTAAATCTTATTTTCTTGGACTTTTTGAACAGGTGTTTCACCAGGCCTTGTCCTGCACAATCTCTATTATGACAAAGTTAGGTCTTTGACTGTAACAACATAATTGTTCTAAACAAAGCGATTAAAAGTATCTATAAAGGAAAAAGTAATCTGCTGTTAACCTGGTTGCTTTGACTCCAGACCAAAGAGTCTGTTTATCTTAAAGACTAAAAAATTTGCCAAAGGGATTGCAATTAGATATGCTGAAGTGTAAAATTGTAACTCTTCTTTCTACAGCCCCCCTAAGTTAATAAAGCTCCAGCTCAGGCCCCTGTCTTTGAGCCTTCAGTTCTTTTTGGGGGTAATACCTAAATTAAGGGAGACAAGAAGTCACTTCCCAACTACTGTTTTTGTTTTATTGTACATGTCATTTCAAAACACATATTACTGTCTTTTCTCTCTAGCCATTTTCCATTCAATAATTCTCTTGGCTTCACATTTTGTTCCCTAGTAACTCAGATCTTGGTTTCCTCCAATATACAGTCTCTCTCATTCCTCATCTCATTCCCAGCTTCATCAGGAATACATCCTAAGCCACACATCTCTCTGCCTTTTTCCACCCTATTTATCAAAAATAACTCAAATCCATCCCTGCCCTTCCCTTTTTACCCCTTCCATATCAATTTTCTCCTCCCACTGTTTAGATAGTCAAGTGTGAGGCACCAAAACTATTGTAATATCAATTGCTGCCACTGTCTATTCCTACTACAGTTTCCTGGCAGGCACAGTATTTTCACAAGAAAGACAAAAAATAATTTTCAGAAACACGTTTGCTATTGTAAGCAGCACATGGTCTCTTAATGTATTCCACCAAACAGATCCTGACATTTGAATAAAAAAAGCCCAGAAACAAAATGTGAGAGAGAAAATAAAAGGCCTATCGTCTTTTTCACTTTTTCCTTTTTTTGAGTCCCCCTCCACTGCTTTAGACATTATCACAGAAATTTAAAACCCAGCATCAAAGTTAATTTACTCAAAAGACCAAGACAAGACCCAATTTACCCAAGCTTTTTTCACCTAAATAGAAATTCAATGATTTAATATTAAAAACTACAGCTAGCCAGTTCCCTCAGAGGAATATAGAAACATATCTCTCCTCTCATAGTTGGCACCCTTCAATCTATTCCTTCCTTCTAAAATCTGGAGAAAAGCAGACTTGGAACAGTGTGGAAAGCTAGTACTAGAAAGCTCTGGGGCACCTAATGAGGAGGCCAACAGAGCAGACACTTCTGAAACAATGGCCTGGCCACAGATCTTCCCTTTTGTAATAGATGCAACTTCTAGAAGTGTTTCTTAAGGAGCCAGGTCCCAAATGACTGACATTTCTAGGCCCAGGGCTTCATTTCAGAAATATCTGCAAAGAAAGAATACTGTAGAACTGTGTCATCACATATACGCAGAGACCACTTCTATTTAACAGACGAGTGACTTTTTACACCAGATTCAGTTTCTAAATCACTTTCTAAACGAGATTCAAAGTTGTAGCTCTATACAGAGTACACTGCAGGAATCAAACCTATGGCAACAAATACATGGAAGAGTGTAGCAAAATCCTTTATTTAAAAAAAGCCCTATTCATTCAGTGCTTGTCAGTCATAGATTAAAACGTGCTTATTTATAGTATGTACTCAAATGAGCTCAGAGTCTAAAAACCTACAAAAGTTGTATTACAAACTACAGGGAAACTTCCTCTTCAAAAGTGGTACTCTAAGCTCTGAGTAGTTATTCCCATTGTTCCCATAATGCTGCATAATAATTATCTGGATTGAAGTGGGTATGTTAATTCTCATTTAAATCCCAATCTCAAAGAAGCATATGTCAAAATTTTTACTCAAAACCAAACAGGTCATATGCCAATATATAGTCTTAACTAAAATCCATTCTATAAGTATTCAGACAGTTAAGAAACCAATATCAGGGATTTTTAATCTGAAAAAGACCTTAAGTTTTTATATCCAGCTTTTTTTAACCTTAAATTCACTTGAAGACATACCTAAGAACAACACATGAGAGCAACCTGCAACGATTCATGAGGAAAGCTAGGCATGGGAAAGAGATCCTTTTGACTTGACCTTGCCTCTTAAAACAGTAAGGTTAAATGCATGAAAGTTCTAATTCACAAAGTATCAAAACATTAAATGAACATTCAAAATGTGATTAGGTCCAACTGACATCATAGGGAAATAACAACATGCTTATACGTACTTCCTCAGAGACTAAAACAGCGTTAGTGGTTTACAGAAGCCCTAACAATAAATTCTGCTTGGTCATGCAATGACACAATGGATCTTGTGACTGCCTTGAATCTATTCATTTTCTAAGCGCTTACCCTTTTTACTGATTAATCTTAGAATCATAGAATCATTAAG
>NW_009232483.1:0-131110 GCF_000690835.1 Fulmarus glacialis
CTTAATGATTCTATGATTCTATTCTATAAACATCTCCAGTTGCTCTTTCGAGCAACATTGGAGAGCACTGATGGCGCTAACCTGATCCCACATCAACACCTGCAACACCTGTAGGGATCCACTATGACCACAATCCTGAGAGCACTCAGCTATACATCTCAGCTCTCACCACTAGTGAAAGGACAGTGTACCTCCAGGAAACCATCCTTGGGTTAAAGAGCAGCCAGCTCAGAATCTAGGCAAGATCAAAGGGAAAATGGCTCAAAAAAGGAAATGTTCTGAAAACGAAAAAAAAAATTGGGGCAGCAGGTAACAACTAGACCAATGTCTAGGTCATGGCCTGAGGTTAAGCTAATTCAACAGCATGTGGAAAACTACTGGACACGACGAGAAATTGCCAGACATGACAGATGGGGTATTTCTTACACTTACATCTGCGCTGAGATGACCACAATAACAGTGTAAGAAATACGCCATTAGGATATAAATGTATCAAAATTGGGACCAGTGGAGAAAAGTGATTGGGGTTTTGATCTCATATTTGGTAAGAGGCCTGGAGGTACAAGGGCGGGAAAAAGGAGGGTCAAGAAACAATAAATGGGATAATAAGACACGCAAATCATGGAGGTACCTGTCTGGCAGCTCTGCACCCAGTCACCACAGCCTGAATCAGGGCAATAACCCAAACACACTGTTCTGACCATACCATGCTTGCCAAACCTACCTCTACAATCAGGAGGACGGGTGGGAGCAGGGTGTTTCCATTGCTGTGTTGGTACACATTGGTTTTTAGTCTTTGTCTTACACTCACAGCACAGGGTATCATTTAATCCATTCCTCTGCCTCATCATTCCTAAAACTTAGCTGTGCCATGTGCCATCAAGAGGTGACAAATAGGAGGCATAATCCTCACTAGGTGCTAGGAGAAACTTAATACCACACCATTCCTCATACTTTGCAGAAAGATTGTTAGGGACTGAGTGACATGAGAACATTATTGTGGAGAGGCTCTCAAACAGCCAGTTCTGGCTAGGAGAGAGGCTGGGAAGAAAGACATGAGCAGTGGAGCAGGATGACATTAAGCTGCTCAGGGCATCCCCAGCGAGATTCCTTTTCCTGGGGTGTAGGGTATGGATTCACAGTTCACGCCTGGAGGAACGTGAGTTCAAAATGTCTTTCAAGCAAAAAGACAAGAAGATTCCCCAAATACACACACACACGCACAGGACCCTGAGGTGGATTGGTTACTTCAGCAATGCTGATTTAACCAGCTAAAACAAACTAAGTGTCTGGCTTCTTCTGCATATCTTCCATATTAAGTCTCTCTTAATAAAGGCAGTGAGAATAATTCAGATTCCATCCTAAGCAAGTACTATCCTAGTCAACACTGAATCCTGCTGTAAAATTGAATTAAATCTACCTTTGTTTTGGTTTGCATAAGGATAAGGGAGGGTTGATGCAGTTGTAGTGTAATGATCTTCTATGTACAAGTTTGGGTCGCCAGTAAAGTCCTCAAACTTCACCTGCAGTGAAGAAAAGGTTTATAAATTAAAACTGACGCCTACAGTACAGGAAAGACTGATTTAACTCAGGAGAGTTACTCATTTTTGTAAGTGTTTGTAAAGGCTGGCAATCATTACGTTAGAGAATACAAAAAACCCACACCCCCATTCCCATCATCAGGATGTCCATTTTCTGCTTACAATATATTACACTGTAGTTCATTATTTTCAAATTATAGAAAGCAAGCTGCCAGTCCCCTGCTGTGTAGCTAATGAACTTACTAAAAAACCTTACAGTTCTGATCAGATAACATAAATAACCTAAACAGCTATCTTGCTATTGAGTATGATTTGTTTATCTTTTGGGAGCTGTTCATCTGAAGTTATGTCATAAGCTTAAGCCATTTGAAATATTCCAAGATCTGGAATTGCTAGTTCTATAAAATTGAGGAGCTGCTTCTCCATTTTCATAGGTAATTGTGAGTAATTTCCACAGAAATTAAGGGCTATAACTGTAGAACAGGTGCTTGGAAACTCTGGACACACAGACACAAATTCCCTGGGTAGGTAAGAAGCACCAGTTGGGTGCTTCTCTTCTCAAATGCTTAGAAATGTCATTCTGTACTAATGTAGTCCCTCTTGAAGAAATACCAATTTCAAAAAAGAGGGAACCATTTGGGAATGACTAAATATGCCCAGGCAGACTTTCTATTATTTTCACAACATTTACCCCCAGGACTTTACTTCTCTAACCTAAAAGGCCAGTAGTCAAAATCAAGTTATGTTTGTGGAAACTGTGATTTATGTCCTTGTACAGCAATACCCTGGGCAGGTTCCTTGTATGACGCAAAGCAGTGCTGATTTAACTCCTGAGAAATGCTCATTTCGTGAGTAAATCTTACAAAGAAACTTGCACTTCCCTCAGAAGAGTGAGTTAGATAAAGATTAAATTTTTTAAAGAGAAACAACTTCTTTCTGATGTAAAAGTTAGTGTCCCATAAGGAATTAAAATTTAATTAGAATTATGATAGCATTCTCTCTGTGGGACTATATTTCAGCGCATATTTTAAGGTGCATAACAGGTTATACCTGAAGGAAAAACTTTTTTCTGTTTAGTTTAATTTGGGTGTGCATACCTTTCCCTGGTGGTTTAGAGGAAACATATAGGCCTCTTTGTATTCTTTTCAAAGGTGATGTTTCTTTCCTTTAGAGTTTGAATTCGTGATTCAGACCCCCAGTCTCTGAACTGTATATTTCTCCACATTTAAAGCAGTTCACAACTTTTCTATTAATAAGGTAAACATACCTGGCAGATGCTATGTTGAGGAATGGCTCTAAGGACTGACATGCAGACTGCTTTCAGGAGCTACACCTGCAGCAATAAATGAAACAAGGCCAGGGAAAACCTCGAGCCCTGTCTCATGGCAGCCCATTTTCTCATTATTAGCATGCTCCTGAAACAGTTTTATCCACCTCGCAGTCCTCCAGCCAACGCCCAGGCATGGTTCAGGACATCGCCAAGGCAAGAAACTCCTTCCAGTGAGCTCCATGGATGAGGCCAATTTACCTTCGGGGAGAGGAGGGAGTTCAGCTGTCTGGGTACAAGCTGTGTCTTCCCACTTGCTTTCCATACTAGCGAATGGGACTGATCCGGTTTATCTGACTGGCTTAGACATGTCCAGGTAGGGCCAGTGACACCACAGGCTCTAGCTGAGACAGAGCTTAGCCAATTTGAATTTTAAGTCTTTTAACCTTTAAGTCTCTTTAACTCAGTACTCTCACAAAACACTGGAGAGTGGTAGGTGTCTCCAAAGGACAATTCAAAGAATTTACATTAAATGCTTGAGGGTAGACAACGTGAGTACTGTGTCATCTCATTTACATGAAGGGATGTGAGCTCTGATTGCATCGGAAATCTTGACAACGCAAGAACTACAGCTACAGCCATTTGTAATGAATTGAGAGGCATTTCTCTACCCATGGTCACAAAGTCACTGACAAGGAGATGCGTTCTGCTCACTGCCTACACACCCCAGAAGATTTATCAGAGTGTGGATCATATCCCAAAGCACAGCACTAGCAGGCCTTAAAACATCCTGATGTCTTATTAATAAGTTAATTGAATTCCACTGTAGCGCTCTCAGTATTAATGCATTATGCTTGTCATTGACTGATAGACAGAGATGAATATGGAGATATTTTAATAGCTTCTTACACGAACAGATGAACTTCTATATCTACATTATCATAAAAGGAGAAAAATTATTTGGGGAGTGCAAGTCAAATTAAGAGGAAGTTGATATGGTAACCATTGCAATCAAAGTTTGTTTTTCTTGACGTCAGGGGAAAAATGTGGGTTGACTTCAAGAGGACTGGAATCATAAGCTACAATTTATGGCAGCAATTAGCCTTAAAATAATCTTACTAGGAGACTGTATCACTGCCTTTGGCAGCTGAACATCTCAAAAAAGAGGAAGGAAGACTGACTGGTAAGGAAATGTACTGCTCCGCTGACAGTAGGCTTTCTCCATCCTGCTATTTTTGTGGTGGGTTTGTAGCTCCTCATGGTAATTTTAAGCATCTAGTTGGATGTTCTTCACTACACAAGCTGACAGATATTCCTCTGGGATTTTGTCTTTGAGTCCATAAAATTGTGACTGAGCCAAACTCAAGCTTTGATTGCTCCAAGAATGCAATGCAAAATACCAGAGCAAAACCAAGATGGCATGACAGACAATCATAAAACTCTTTCTTATGCTGGTAAGTGATGGGGTAAGCGGCCCAGAATGAAGGACTACAGCCAAAGTGTGGGCACTGACTAGTGCCCCCAGCAAAGTAATAACAAATTATAATCCTTCCCTGCAAGAATTGCACCAAGAGAGCAAAAGAGCTTTCCCCAGGCAATTCTGCAGCTAACTGCAGAGAATAAATCAAGTTATCAATAACTTTATTGTCAAAGTGATAGGACACTTGAGAAATTCTTTACCTGCCCAAAGCATGTCTACACAGTGTAATGCAGAAACTAGATCAAGCTCCTGAGCCATGAGAAAACAAGGCACAGAAGGATTCACTTATCGGCAGATAATTTCCTACAGAGGTTTGTTAAAATTGCACATAACCTCGAGATGACCCCTGTCTCCCTCCTGACTTCCTCATGTGATGGATGCAGGAGTATAACATGGGCAGTAAAGTCTGACTTCGTAAAACATTTTCATAGGAGTCCATGCGCAGAGGTAACAGCTCCCTGGAACTGAGCACTTCGCTCACTTCCCCCCCCCCCATTCTGCATGTCTTTCTACTGAGCTGATGAACAAATTGTGAGCCCTCCAGTGGCCAAAAGAGTGTATTTCTAACTGTGTTTGTGTTTCTGGTCCACCCTTCAAACGCTGCAGCCTCTCAGACAGGTTTTCCCCTGTGCACTATAGCCATGGCTGTGATCTGGGATCAGAGCCACAGCCTGATATCCATGCTGGAATGCTGGAGAAATATTGGAAGGACCTGATTACTCAGAAAGCACGTGGAGAGATCAACACTACTGGAGAGTGTAGCAAAAATTTCCATTGTATCTGCGGAGTTTAAAAGTGACTGTGTTCCAGGATAGGAAAAAGGGACCCTCGTCGTAACACCATAAGGACAACAGAGAAGATCCTGGATGAAAGGCTCTATCTCAGCAAAGCTCTTCCATGTTTTCCCACCACAGGCATTGATTAACCAGCATCTGAAATGTGCTCAGTAGCTCACAGGATATGGAATAGGCTTTGACTTTATCCAGAAGCATTACCATTGAAATTGGACATTCACAGAGAAGGACTAGAGGAGAAGAGGGATGATAGATTAACAAGCAACCACATGTAGTCACTCTGTGGGCCTTAAAAGCCTGTTCCTGTGTGTCTTTCTCACTTCACAAAACCCCTTCCCCAGCTTCACTCCTGACACCCGTTCTCTGAGAGCGAGGGAGCATGAGAAAAAGGTTTTCTTGTACCTTTTTTCCTCCTGCCCCTCAAAGCTCTGGCTTTCTGTTCCCTGTGAAATAGCACTATTATTCCAGTGCCAGAAGATACCAGGGACTGAGTGACAAAAATGAGGTTTCACAAGTTAGAGGTCATACTTCATTGCTGTAGGGGTGGCATTTCGGTCAGTATGTGGCTGTGTAATTTAGAGAGAAGGGAGCTTTGCAATGAATGCACCTACTAATCACAACACATGGGGAGGGTCACAGGCTCTGGTGAGGAAGCTGCAGGGTTTATTTACAGTTGCACCTCTGCCATGCACTCAAAAGAATTTAGACATAGGTGTATTAGAATAAAAACATAGGCTAATTATTATTATTAACACTACTTCTCAGGGTTAATGGCTGTAAGGTAAAGACAAGACTGCGGAGGCTATGGGTTAAAAGACTGTCTTTTGATTCAGAGATATTAACTTCCAATCCTTTTAAGGTTGTACTTTCATTGCAGTTTCCACAGTCTTAACTTGTTTTTTTTCATCAGTGCAATTATGGAGTAATTCAGACTACTTTTCTAAAGCAAAAACCAATTATATGTGATTTGAAAATTCCATACTTTTTTTTTCTTTGTAAGTGAAAACTCAAAAAAGAATAGGTTATATATCTAAAGACATAATATCTATTTTTTAAGCCTCATTACAAATGGAGCTAGCCATTTAATATATCACCTTACACTTAGACATAATTAAAGCTGACAGTATCTGTAGTACTACATCAGAGTATCTGTGGAGTTACAGACGTAACTCTGGGTTACACAGGGTGAGAATAGTGCCAAAGTTTTGACTATCTTTTTTTTTTATTAAAGAGCTTGCATGGTAAAATGTTTCTATGGTCAGAGAAAGAAACTACAAGTCAGCGTTTGGGGTTCCTATGTCTCTGGCAATGATGTACTATGTCAGGTAGGACCAGGGCCAGACACTGACCCAGGCACTCAGTTACCTGCCTCTCCATGAAAGAGCCAAGGATGGCAGCTCCAAGCATGCTCCAATGAGCTCCAAAGATGCAGTCCACCAAACTCAGCAAGGTATTTGCATTCCTCTAAACGAGAAAAAGAAAGATGCAGCCATTCAGAAAGGCAGTTATTCCATTATCTCGTCTTTCTATGACCATGCTAGAGATGGGACCATACATCTTTTGACATATGGTCCCATTCACATGTGAACACACCAAGTACGTCTACACTGCAGACTAAGCTCAGGGCTATCAAGCTTCCACACCTGAGTGAATAGGTTGAGGCAGCCTATACCACTCCACCAGATTTATCAACCCAAGGTAATGCTAGCTGAGCCTGTGCTGGTGTAGGTACGCCCTGAGTCACAAACCAGGATCTGTCATGCCAGACTTTGTGTGCAAAACCAGACTGAAGCACAGACTCTGTCTTAGGGAACTTATAGTCAAAATATAAGACGGGGGAACAAGTGGACCTAGATATTCTCCACTGCTGTGCAGCATGCAAAGAAATGAAACTCAGCAAAAGGTTTAGTAGAAATGTTCCATTTCTACAATATATCCTTCACTTAAGAATCTTAATGGTCTTTAAGGATTTTTTGATGTGCCATGTTACCAGGTATAATAGAGACCTAAAATACCAATATAATACTAATGGTTTTTTAAATGTAATTTATTTCCATTCAACTACTCAAGCTACTCTGAACAATTTTGATTGAGCTCTCAAGGTGTGTCTGTAAAAGCAGGAGCACAGAACATGGAAATTCCACGTTTGTGAAGGACTTCACAAATCTGCAAAGACAATTCTGATATCCTTGATATTATATTTTGCATCACTGCAAATGTTTTGTCCAGATCAAAACATTTAAATTTTTTCACCTTTTTTAAACTGCACCATAAAATATGTACAATGTATTTACAAATATATAACATATTATTAATCTAATATACTAATATATAAGGATATATGGTTAAATACAGAAGTCAAAAATTGGAACTAAAAGTGATTCCTAAAAAAAAGACAACAGATTTTGCTGAAAGAGTGAAAGGGGATATTTTGACACTGTGGGAATTTTTTTAACTTTTTCCCAAAATAATATTCCTCTGAAATCAACACTATGTTATGAAGCATTTTCACTCTGATGAAACTGAGTACCTTGATAAAAAATGGTTCAACCAGTTTCTCTTTCCAATTAGTTCTACTTTCTAGCCCTATCCTCAGAGCTGCCCCTCATAAGATTGAATTTCAAGGGAGATAATAGTAATAAAACAGTGGGAATTTGTGGTTTCCATGGGGTCTTAAGACATACACACATCCAACCCAGTGAGCAGTCACACCACAGGCACAGGTGAAGCAGCAGATATCTGCCATGACCGGGCAGTTTGTAAGGAGAGAGATGTACATGAAAGGGAAGAAGGCTTTGCACTTTTCTCATTTCAGCTTTTGCCATGGTACTGGGTCACAAGGTTTGGGGTTACATTCACTGGCTTTATTGGGAATTATGGTTTTTTTTTTCAATTTTCCCTAAGCTGTTCTTACTGTGAACACAATCTTTTATTTAAATTACACTGTTACAAAGCAGGGTCCCAATGAGCGGTAATGAACCTTTGGCATCTGAGGACAGACAGAAAGGCAGGGCTGTGTTGTTCTTATTAAAGCACAAAATGTTTGAGATTAAAAACTATATAATTTTCATTTATAGACTGTTTAAATTAAGAAATGAAACATCAGAATGTGGTGTTTCACTGCAGCTTACATGTCCTTTAAATCTGGTAACCAGCCGTCCAAAATGCAGGCTGTCTGCAGGCTCTGCAGCCTTGTCCAGATGCCTACAATAGGCAAGAGCTATTGTAGCCCATAGCAGAGACTGGAAGATACGTCCAGTGTTTTGACCAATGGCCCAGGCTACACCATCCCATTACAGGACAAGCTGGTGGTGTTTGGCCTGCCTTGATAGCAAGGACTGGACAAGTCAGTTTCGAGATCTCGTCCTCTAACAATATTATAGGAAAGAAACAAAGAAATGAGGGACTAAAGTCTTTGAAGGGCAACTTAAAAAACAAATGAACAAACTAACTAACCAAACCCCACCAACCCCAAATAACTAAAGGAAGTGATTCACAGTTCTAGAGATATTCCTCTTCGCCTTGAGCCAATCCTGGTAATGTTTAGGCATCTCTGCCAGTTTAGCGAATCCTAAAGAAAAATTTCTGCACAGCCCTGATCTTTGTAAACATAGTCATCCTTTCTAAGAATTTATTTAGTTTATCACTGTGTTCCAACCAAATTCTACCATGGGCAATTTTATTCTGTTGATCTAAATTTTGCAAGAATTTTAGTTTTCTGCCCATTATTGCTGTCTCGTTTCCAAAGTAATTGCACTTTAACAGTCTCAGATTGATCCCAGAATTTCTGTACAGCATTGTCAGAGTCCAATACCCTTTGATCAAGTTCTTTTAGATTTTCCGCACATGGAAAAGGTTAGGTGTAATATCAAATTTACTAATTTAAAGATGGGATTTCTGGTTTAACAGTGATAAAAAATATATTGCATAACATAATACAAATGTAAGTTACACTTAGCAAAAGTATAGCAATTGCAATATACAGTTCAATCACAATACCAATGTGATTCCCAGGACTGGTCCCTATAATATGCCCACCGTCATGACACTGGGCATCCCCCGTTGTCGGGGAGGAATATGTGGGTTGAAGCCAGCTCACGCCTGTTGCTCTCTTTGAAATTCTTTTGTTAGTTGTTTAGTTTTCATAGTCTATGTTGAGCTGAGCCACGTATTCACTCTCCCCATGCTGGTCTGGCTAACTCAGGGAGACATTTATTCTCCTGTAATGAACTCAGGGAAAAATATTTACACCACCAGTTTGATCCATTCAGCTGTTGATAACTGTTTATCTAAAGGAAAGGCCACCCTCCGGTCCCCTTTTTGTGTTGAGATAAAATTCAGATTCTTTGCAACAGCTGTGGGCAGTCACACCCACCATTATTCCCTGAGTTTCATGGGCACATCGCCCTTACCCATCTCCTCTGAGCCTTCTTCCATTTTAGGGGTTTATTGGTCAGTCACAAGTGTCAGCACAGATATGTTTAAAAGTACAACCCATTTTCAGGAAGCCAGTATGCAACAACGTACTTCACATCCTGAAGACACTGTGTACTTTCACACCCTGAAAAGATTTACCTTCATGAGTTATGCTGGTGAACAGCATTAAAAAAAAAAAAAAAAAAAAATCAAAGGAGGAAAGAGATTATACAAGAACCCTTAATGTATTTAATATGGAATTATATTAAACCCAAACAGAATTATTTCATTATTACCAGCTTTTATTGGAATATTCTCTTGGTAACAGACTCATTTTAATGCAACTGCATATTAGATTTCAGGCTAGAAAGAAAATGCAGATTCTCTTGAATATATATATTTGCCAATAATTGCTACCTAGTGAAGAAAAGAAAAAAGTGGATATAATTAAAATAGAATGTAATGAGTTTTGTAACTTCAGTGACTTTTGAAAGAATATGAAATATTTAATGTGCCTATAGGGACTGAATGAGAAATGACTTTGTGTTACGCTATCTCATAGCCCTTTATTTAAGCCAAATTTAAGCCAAACAAGACCTGTCAATCATTTTCCATACAGTGCTCTGAAAGGTCAGCTGCACGTACTGCGCTTTGCTCCTGACCCATCTCAAACTCAAAGTTGGGCACGGTACTATGTGTATAAAACCTACAGCTTGCACTGCTACTTAAAATAGCATTTTGGCTGAAGGAGGAGGGAGGGGAAGAAAGAGTGATTGGGACAACTGGCCTGAGTGGATTAGAATAAGCATGTGTTCCTCTGTCTTGTATCTGCCCCACTTACTTCGAATTAGATGATTTCTGTCTTTCTAGCTCCTCCTCATAATAACCTTAAGAGTCTTGCTATACTTTTGTTTCACTCTACTAACTCCAAGCTTTAATTGGATGATTTTTGTCTTTCTAGCTCCTCCTCATAATAACCTTAAGAGTCTTGCTATACTTTTGTTTCACTCTACTAACTCCAAGCTTTATTTCTTATGGGAGGTTTAAATGGTTTTGTTTTGTTTTTTTTTTTTTGCTTTTCCCAGATGAAAGGAGCACAGTGTGACAAAAACTATCCAGAAAGACAAAATGGGATGAATTTCCAACAAGGTTTCTCCTGCCATTGCTACATAGTGCCCTTTTCCCAGCTATGAGTAAGGGCAAGTAGATATTGGAGGCTTCAGCTACTCATCAAGGGCACAGGACTCTCACCATGGCATATACCACTGCAGGTATGGTGAATGTTACCATCCAGAGGTACCTCATATTTCACAGCAGATTATTGCCATTTTAAAGGTGGTTATTGGATTATCTTCCATCATATTTCACAGCAGATTATTGCCAATTTAAAGGTGGTTATTGGATTATCTTCCAGAGGCTACTATCAGCATCACAGACCCAGAAGACGACATGCACCCATGTGGCATGGCAACTCTGCAGAGTGACAGACAGTCCCACGACCTTCAAGTGTGCAGGGCTTCAATGAATCTGGGAGCATCTTTGCTATGTCCCAGCTGGTATACGTAATGCCAGTAGCTGACCTTCTGACTGAATGTTACAGTGGGAAACCTCTGGTGTTATTTTATTCTCTGTGAGGCCAGTTTGACTGATCCTTGCGATTTTAGATAGATACAAAGGAAACACTAACTTTTTGAAAAAAACCTTAAAACGAATAACATTGAATCAGAAACTTGCCTGAGTATACTGACATAGTTTTAAGTGAAAGAAATGAATTTAAAATTCCAGTCATCATCCCCTTCCCTCTCCTCCCCCTAAAAAATAAAAGTTTAGAAAGAAAAAAAAACTTTTTAAAAGATCCACTTACATGCTTAGGCTCAGAACCTTCTCTATGTTTTACACAGAAGAAGCAAAAGAGAGAGATTGAAATTATTAAAAAGAAAAGAAAAAAGAAACCCACCCAAGGCTTTTTCCCTCCACCCCATCAAACACAGGGAAAAGGGAGACAGGTGCCTATCTACTCTATTAACACACATTGCAACATGACTGAATACAGGAGTGCTGCTGGCAAGATGGCATCTAGGCAAATTGCCCAACAGATGGTACAACTTATCAGTGAAGAAACTTTCTAAAGGATAACAATGTACAGCAGGAAATGCAGACCTTTTTATATTTCAAGGCAGGTGCTCTGCAGGGAGGTGGAACCCTCTGAAATATGTGAGTCCAATTTTACTTCTCAGACGTACCTCAAATTATAAGAAGTGCCAACCTCTGTGCACCAGAAGTGCAAAGGGTTTTCCAAGATGTGGTGCTCAGGGTTTTTAGGCATATTTGAAGTGAAATAGATATAAGACAACACACCTGCGACGTAGATGATTAGGGAGAAGACTGCTGAGGATTTGTTGTCCTTGTATTTTTGTTGTTTTCTTCAGAAGAGGCAAATCCGCTTCACTTTCTTATGGGGGAGAAAAAAAAAGACAAGAGAAATTTAAATTCTGGATAAGATTCTCAGCTGTAAACCCTGTTAGCCAGAGAAATTCCACTGAGACTAATAAAATTGTGTTGATTTCTGCCAGCTGAAACCCCTTTCCACTCAAAACTAAATAAGAAAATAAAAAGAAAGAAAGAAAAGGTTTGCTTATTCACTATTGTTTTTCTTCTCATAAAAGTGTCTGGATTATACTTACAAGAGCCACCAGAATGTTGGCCTCATTCATTTCATACAGTAACTATAGGTACAAAAAAATTTTAGTGGTAGTCTCCTCCCCTTTTTCTCTCCTCTAACCATTGTATATAAGGCATAGCTGAGAGTTTGAATTCACTGGGCCAAAAAAAGCATCACTTCTTTGTGAAAATGAACATTTGCACTGTAAAATGGGTGAAAGAATCTGCCAGCCCTGAGTACACTAGTACTGTAGCCAGCCAAACCTAACAATGCACAAACAAAAAGTACCGAATACAAGAAATAGAGCTCAAGTCACAATGTAATATTATAACTCAAGCAATAGCAATCTGGCACAAAATGTTTTATTGCTGTTGGCAAAGAGTTTTTTAAGTATGTGCACTTGTTCGCCCAAACGAAAAACAAAAATGCAGTGCATGAGAAATCATAGTTGCTTCATTTATTCTCTGGTTATATACTCGGAAAGCGAGAGATTGCTCTGTTACTGATTCAAACAGTCTACTCCCAAATCTTTTCCTTAGGAAAGCAGTCATTACTTGCCTAACTATTCTCACTGAAGCAAATTCTGTTCCAAGCGACATCCAAGTAGGATAAAGCAGAAGTAAGTTTTCGAAGTCTATATATCCCAGTTTTGTTCCACTGACTTCAGTGTTGCCTCTTATGAGCTTGACCTATGATTTGCACGTGTTTAATTTAAGGTGTGATATATATATATATAAATCGTGCAAACTCTGATTTTATATGTGTTTATATAATATGTGTGTAATGAATATCTGCCAGCAAACTTGTATTAACCATCATGAATGGCTCTGACTCTCCTCTCACTCACTGAAGTTTACAGCAGTTGCTCCACCGGGCTTGATGCTCATCTAAGGTACCTCATCTGAGAGCTGTTAAAGTATCACCAGATGAAACTCTAGCCCTTTGCTTTCAGTTAGCATGAGCCCAATTTCCATCAGCAGAGGTGAGGACATGAAGGACAAAATCCCCAAATTGCTACACCTGGACTGAATGAAATGTTCCCCCAGCTCCTTTGCCATCTTGGGCAATAAAGGTATTTAGTCCCTTGTCTGAGGTGCACCTGGGTTTCTCTCAGGAGCAAGAAGTATTTGGTCCTGTGGGCAAATTCCAGCAGCAGTTTATATACACATATATATTCTGCTTTAATATATAAAGGGCATCAGAAAGAAGCTGAGAAACATAACAATTTACTTTGGGTTTTCACTACCATTTAAATGTGAATATTTCCTTCTAAAGTATCAGAATGTTATGTATATCTCAGCAAATATCGCATTCTTAATCCAAAGCCCATTGAAATCTATTGAAAAACTTCCACTAAGCTCAACAAGTTGTAGATCTGTCATTCTATCCAAGCTAAAAAGAATCAACCTGGCAAGCATGCTCAGATATGATTTGCTTAGAAAAATCGAGTCTCTGGCCTTGCAGTACATGGATTCAAGTATACAGTTATCACCTCATTAGACTGAGGTGATAGCTTGAGGTTATCATTAGAATATCTAAAACAAGCCTTTTTTTTAACTACAATTAAGTTGGTCATTCAGGCAGCATTTAACTTGTGGGAAGGTGTGTTCTGCCATGCTGTCTCCATCCCAGGGATTGCACCACCCTTCTCCACCGGCTCCCGCATCTGGGTTTCCAGTTTCCAAGCCCCAGCTGCAGAGGGAATGGAAGGGCACTGCATACTGGGTCTCATCCCAACAAGAGGTGGAGATTCATTGGCCACACGTTGCTGAACCACATTTAGGCATAACTTGTTTTAAGAGCAGGATTAGCAAAGGAAATAAGATTTGCTGTCTCTGGTCTCATTCAGTGATTCTTTTGGTGTAGTTAAACCCTTCCCATGCAGGAACCATGTCCCATGCAGGTTGTACCACCTGATATGGGTTTTCATTAAGGCTCATCTGCAGGATGTCAGGGTTCAGAAGATGTCCCAGTGCAGTAAAAGTAATGTATGAGACCACCAGTGAGGAGTTGACTGCAAATTCAGACAGTAAAGAATGATGGCGTTAATGCTCGCCTTAGCAAAGCATAGATTCTGCTTCCACTCCTTCATTCTGCTTGCAGCCTCTCAGAGCAATGCATTGGCTATCTGAGTTTTATCAAATGCCACAGCTCCTCTCCTCCCATTCTGCAAGGCTTAAAGTAGAATTTATGTATGCCATGCAACTTATTCACTATTTTAGAGAGAAAGGTAAATAACAATTCCCCTAAATAAAGAACAAAATCAATAACAAGAAAAAAAAAAACCAACAAACAAACAAACCAACAAAAAAAGCAAGAACGAAGCCTGTGGAAATAAGAAAGAGACTGGATCACTGCTAGTGAAAGCAGTTTGTGAGACATCCAAAGAGAAGTTAACACAGGATTGTGGTTAATATTTCATGTCAGTTCTGACAGTAACAACAATTGTTCCTGTACCTGTTGACACCTGAAGATGAGTGGCTAAAAAGGGGACATTTTCCAGACTCAGTTCAGAAAGCACTGTTACTTAAGTCAGTTCAGACAAGTGACTAGTGCTTAATTCAGTAATTTTGAACGTGAGCTACGTTAAGCATTCAACAAATTCCCATTTTTCTCTTCCTGACACCTTGTATTCAGAGATAATCTTTGCGAGCCATCTGGCCAAGTCATAATCTACTTTTGTTTGATTTGACAGATCGATGAGTGAACATTACACAACAAGAGGTATACAAACTAATGAACATGCTCAAAGGCATGTTTTTTAATTTACTTGGAACAAAGCACAAAAATTTATAAGCCAGTCTGAAGCAATTTACTCCCACAGACATCTATATCTACAAGTTGGTAAACACCTTTATTATTATTCCTGATTTGTTTTACACTAGCATGAAAGACAAATCCAGACGCTCACAGGAAGATGCAATATCTGCTCCCAAATTTTAGTCAGATCCATTCTTTCATCTGTGAAAAAAATTATTCTCACATTTCTAGATGGCTTCTGTGGCCAAAGTACTATTTGTAAAGCACATTAATCATGTATAGAGAGTGGGCATCAGCCTTGAGACATAAAACCAAGGTTCTGCCATTTATGGTCATTAAGGACACATGGCAGCTTCTTTACTCAAGGCTTTGCCATTTGCTGTCAGTAAAGAAGCACAGCTTGGTGGTGAAGGAACGGCTGCGGCTGGCAACTCATTAATTTTGAGCTGAATAATTGCATTCTGCTTCCATACTATACATTGTCCTTCTAGATACATTCCCCTTCATACATTGTTCTCTTCTGTGACAATGCTGCCAAATATTATAGAGGCAGGTTGCCTGATTGCACTGTTGTTCACTCTGTTAGACTTTCTGGGCACAATTTTGAAGTTTGGGGTAGAGATGGGCAAGAAAGATATTTATCAGCACATTGGATCAAACAGAGCAAGAAGTTTAAACAGTGATGACACTATGCATAGTCTTCTAAGTTCAGCCATGAAAACAAATGTGATGCTTCTGAAGACACCCCTGCTTAATGATTTTCTCTTACATCACATGACTCTGCTGATTAAGTCTGCAACTATGCTTTACTTCATGAATTTTTGGTTCATTGTATATGGCACACCTCAGTGTAATGCATAGGATCACAGAATCGTAGAAGCATAGAATCATAGAATCATTAAAGTTGGAAAAGACCTCTAAGATCATCGAGTCCAACTGTCAACTCAACATCACCATGCCTACTAAATCATGTCCCTAAGCGCTTCATCTACACGTCTTTTAAATACTTCCAGGGATGGGGACTCAACCACTTCCCTGGGCAGCCTGTGCCAAGGCCTGACCACTCTTTCAGTAAAGAAGTTTTTCCTAATGTCCAATCTAAACCTCTCTTGGCGCAACTTGAGGCCATTTCCTCTCGTCCTATCGCTTGTTACTTGGGAGAAGAGACCAACCCCCACCTCGCTACAACCTCCTTTCAGGGAGTTGTAGAGCGCGATGAGGTCTCCCCTCAGCCTCCTCTTCTCCAGGCTAAACAGCCCCAGTTCCCTCAGCCGCTCCTCATCAGACTTGTGCTCCAGACCCTTCACCAGCTTCGTTGCCCTTCTCTGGACACTCTCCAGCACCTCAATGTCCTTCTTGCAGTGAGGGGCCCAAAACTGAGCACAGGATTCGAGGTGCGGCCTCACCAGGGCCGAGTACAGGGGCACGATCACCTCCCTCCTCCTGCTGGCCACACTATTTCTGATACAGGCCAGGATGCCATTGGCCTTCTTGGCCACCTGGGCACACTGCCGGCTCATGTTCAGCTGATCAAATGATCTCTCTGCCATGACTGTGTCCAAACTTATGTTTGACACACTGTAACTCACCTGGCCCACAAATCTACACTTTTTTCTGCAGAAACATGGGAGTGAGATGATGGTTAAGATAGGTCTGAGTTTCAATCTCACAGGAAGTCAGAAAATGGATGGTGCATGTGCCCTGACCCAGGAAGCTCTCCATGCTCTGACAGCAAAGGTATAGCCCAGGCACTCAAAGGTGGCAATGGCTTCTTTCATCTCTTGCTCCCAGGGGCTTTGGTAGGGGATCCCCACCCACTTAATCACCTGTGTTTACCAACTGAGACTTCCAAGATGGGAGAAAAATGGTTTGGGATGCTGCATCCTTTGTTTGCAGCAGATGACCTGCATCTCATTCTCTACACTGTTTACCAGCCAGGCAACGTGGTGTTTTCGAGGGTTTGGGGGCAATGTGGTTCTGGGCAACAAAGAGTCATTGAAAGTTTAATCCAGCTGAAGCCATTGCGGTGTTAGTTAAAGGAAGCATCCCAAGAGATCAGTGAGTACAACATTTTACAACCACTGCAGAGGGGACCTGGACAACCTTCAGAAAAAAGATGTGTGGGTGATCTGCTCCAATTGCTCCCAGAGCTCTGAAAATCACTTCTGCTATTAATGTTAAATAACCCAAATATAAAGCAAAAATAGGTCAGATTTTGCTAGAGATGTTTCCAAGAAGTATATTTGTAGTTGAATTTGTTATGACAGGTGTCTATTTTTTGCTTATACCCAGAGGAAAAAGAGATGAGTGAATTTTTAAGTCTGCAGAAATGAATAAACACATCAAATTAAGAAATTATTTCTCAAGTTCTGTCAAAAATATTTGCTCTCATAACTGCGTTGTTAAAGAACCATTGCCTTACACCCATGAGGTGGCAGAGTTCCAGTGGCTCTGGAAGTTTAATAAAGTTTGTAATAAATGTATGATGGGAGAGATATACGCACACAAAACTAGTCTTGCATTGAAGCATTGTTGGAACAAAGGTGTCAGGATAATAATATGTCCACACAGACATGTATGCTGGCAGAGATATATACATGTCTCAAACTGGTTCCACTAAACCAATCCAGCCCTTCCTGCGCAAAATTAGCCCTCTCTATATTACAAAGAGGTTTGGGGTGTTTCAGTCTGGAAGAAGTCCAGGGGAAAGGGACATGGGAAGAAAACTACAGCAAAAATACAAGGATTATTTAACAATGCAGAGAGTTTGAAACAGCTTCTTAATATTAACTTTGGAACTGCTACCAAGGTAGGTTTTAATGCAAAGGTGAGACATAAAATATTATTGCTATAAAACATATGAATTTTAAATAGAGTGGAAAATTAACAGCTCATTTAATGTATAATAATACTAAAAGAACCGGTTACTCATCTCCTCTGGGAGTGTATCATTGGCCAAAGTTATTGCCTTGTACAGACAGCACAACCTAGTATAAAAGATCTGTCCTCTCTGCCTGGTGTTTTATGGTCGGGAAACAGCCACGCAGGGAATTCCAACAGGGAATCACTTGTCCTGGGCACACAGAAAGACATTTCCTTAAAAAATTCTGAAAAGAAGGGACAGATAAACTGCCTCTATTATAATTGTACCCACCATTCAGTGTGAACGACTGACCCCCCTATAACCTGGATATGGAAAGGTCTACAGGAGAGTTAAGTAACTGCTATAATACAGAGGGTGTGTTGAGCCTTGTAGGAAGAAAAGCAAACTTATAAAATTACATTTAATCACTATCAGCTATCCTTCAGTGCATGAAAAAATGCTCCTGGGTTACATCTAGTCAGGAAATCACATCACTATGTTGTTCACAGGAGTCTGAAAACATGAATAACTCTCGTCAGTGATCCTAATTATTCCTACAGGAACTAAAGGTCAGTTACTAAGTAGAAAGCGTTGATAAAAGAAGCATTAGTTTCTGGCAGAACACACTTTATTAGCATTCAGCACATAATGGACAACTACTTACACTACTTACACTCCTCTGTAATACTTTGGTATAAATAAAATCTTTTTCTTAAGATTAATGGTGGGAATCTTTCATTTCTATGGTGGGTTTAATCCTGAATCTTCCCAGAGTGTTTTACATATTCTTCTACTGGATTTAGAAATCATAGATCTGGTCCAATGACCTCTGAGGGATTTTTTTGCTGTGGTCACCAAATTAGTTCTTACTGCAGGAGTTAATAAATAAGTCAGTGGCGTATCTGTATCTCTGTAGAGGAATGCAGAACTCCTCGTAAAGGCGCTTACAGAAACATTATCCAGTAGCAGAGGATAAGAAATTTTAAAAATTATCTTTCATTGAAGTTATCAGTGGTATATATTTAAAGTAGGCAAAATATTACTACAGCAGCTGGAATGTACCCCTGGCAACTGTCTTTACATGGAATGGACCAGAGGACTTTTTCCAATCACAAAGAGCTGTTGTTCTCCATGAGGAAACACCACAGCCTTCTTAATACCATGTCAAAGCTTCAGCCTGTATTAACTTGGGTTCTGGGATCAGTTCTTATCACAGTTAAGTAAGCAAATATCATTTGCTCCTTGGCTGTTTCTCATAAGCAGATTTAGTGGTCAAGGCACTGAAATCCATAGCTGTTCTGCAATGCTGGTTTGTGAAATCAAGCCTGAGGTAATTTCATTATTGAGGTTTTTGCCCCGTGCAAATAGTTAAGCTGGCTGTTGAACATAGAAAACAGAAACGATTATTGTAATACATTACATGGACCCTTCTGAATGATTTTATTTATTTATTTACTTATTTATTTATTGGAAATAGGTGATCCTTCTAAAATCTTCTGCATAACTGAAGCTTATGGAACATATTGTAAGAAGCATGTAGCAGTAAAATTTAGACATATCCAGGAGAAAATTAAGGAAAACTCCAACTATACTGCTGAGGCACCTCAGAAGTGAAAGGCTCGTAAAGTTGAATCCTTAGGCACCCCTAAAAGTTTGCTATGTTTCATGAACTAACCACCTAGGCACTTCAGGCCACCTGGAACCCCAAAATCAGAAATCTTTGGTTCTAAGTCCCTTTGACAGTTAAATAAGCTGGGTGTGATCAGAGCATACCCAAACTTTTGGGCTGTTTCAAGTAATTTTAAAATGCTAGTGAAACCACTGGTCTTAGAAATGAGACAGGTAGGTTCTAAGACCTGTCAGTCTGAAGGATTTTAGAAATATCAACCTTACCATCAAGGAGAAAAGCCCAGTCACTGTGGTACGGGTTTCTAAGTAAGTATCTCTGTCTTGTGAGAGTCCATCCTGCAGACAGCAATGAAAGATTTGGGGATCCATCAAGCTAGACGCAACAGGTACCTGATCCGCTAATCTAGTTGTTGAGTTGCTGAGCTGGGAAAGTCGTCATCCTGCTCCCTTCCCTACCTTTACTTCACGTCAATACTGTAAGCAAGGTGAGTGTGTGACGATTGGGAACTGTGGAAATCAAGGTCTCGTAAGGGAAAGCAGCTAGATTATGCAAACTATGAGAACGTAACACAAGAGCATTAGTTCTTCCCAAATACACACTTTCCTGCTCTTGTTTTTAAAGAAATTAGTATTCCTCTTTTAATCTAGGATCTCTTCTCAGTCTGCTGGGTGTTCCTCTCACAGGGTCTTCCAGTAAAAACAGTCAGCTAGAGTACTGCTGACTTTAGGTTTTGCCACAGCTGCCAAGACAAGTTCTCTGACGCCACTAATGTTGTTCAATTCAGCTCAACAGAATAATCTTACCTTTGCTAGGTACCCATCATATTAAAACAGAATATTTTCATTAAAATGTATATATGAGTCATTAAAAAAATCTATTTTTAGATCTTTCTCTTCCATAGCTAATATCAAGACAACAGTCACCCTGTGCTACACTTAAATATCACAAAATTCACTTGTGTTTTGGATAACCATGTAATATTCATGGCCACATATGCATGCATATGAATCTCACAGAGTACAACATCTGAAGAGCATAAATGTTGATGATTCTTCCAAGAGCAGGATCTTGCATGACCTGAATCCCTTCAGGTCGACTTTTTATTCCCTCACTGTGAGAAGAGACAACCTGCAGTTTGAAAAGTTTTTTACAAGGATTAGGAAAGAGAGAAGCAGATCCCAGCACGAATTTGTGATGAGTCGGCTGGGGTGATCCAACCCCAGTCCCTGAGTAACCTTACCCTCTCATCTAGTTTTAATTTCATCTCTGCTGATAACCCTCTCCATTTCAGACTCCTTCTGTCTTTCCTTCTTACACCTGTTAGTAACATTTCCTTTCACATGTCTCAGCATCATGCCATTTTTAACACAGAGAAAAAAGTTTATAGTCTTCTCCTGTCATTCTCTGTTTTAGCTAATAGCTCTTATCCACACTAGTAAAACAGCAAATTCAGCTCTCTTCACAAATCCAAATCACGACCCAGATTTCTTACCTTTCTCTAACACAGTTTGTAGCTTCTTTCTTTCCTGAGAATGCAATTGTTTTTCCAAGCTGTGAGCTGTACCATGTCCCTCAACAACCATTACAACCTCTGTTTGGTCCTCTGAAGACTGAAACTGATTCTCCATCTCTGCCCGCAATTCCTCGGTGCGGGCAACTCCCTGGATGCACATTTTAGCACACAGTGTTTAATGTGGTGCAGGTCATAACCCTATATAAATAAAATGAAATATATCCCTCTTATTAAATATCAGGTCAGGGGAAAATTATTTGAGAACATTGACCATTAAAATAAGGATAAGATTTAGGATGGTTTAGAGATTTTCTCCTAATGGAAGTGCTGTTATCCCTCATTTCAAAAACTTAAGATGTCATATGGGCATCTATTGTTCATTGTTTTGGGAAGAAGAGGAAGTGCATTAGATACTGGAGAAAGTTTAAAATGAAACGAAAACTCTGGTTTCGGAAAGATCTTATAATCCAATTTACTGTAACCTTGTGTAGCAACTGCAAAAGAGATATTGACAGGCTCAGACAGTTCAGCTTTCTGCTCATCCTCCCGACAAGGTTAACACATAAAAGCTGAGGCATTCTGGATGAAAGCATCAGTGGGTATAAATCAGCGTCGTGCCTTAGGCCAATGGCAAACGTGGCCATGTTTCCTCAGTAGTACCCCTGTAGATGTGGTCTTTGGGTTTGTGATTGTTCTGAGTTGGCAGACAAAGACAGATATTGGGAGGACTGAATTGTGTGATGGATTTAGGTTTCTCTGCAGAGAATGGGAGATTTTTTTGCTTTTTGCAAGCTGAGAAACTTTACTGCATATTTTTTCTTTGTTTTCCATCTGTCACAGTATTGAAAGCAGTTTGCCAGGGACGGGTTCTGATGCTATGTAGCCCTGTGAATTCAGAGACATTTAATAGATAATTGAGCCTGAGATGGAGTGGTTATGCAAGAGTGTGCCAAACTGCCATTTTCTACATTGAACAGCACCACACCATTGTTCCTGCATGAGAATGCCATACTGCCAATGGCTGTGACAGCTCAGATGAGCCCCTGATGAGATAGTTTCTACTTGTTGTGGAAAGCAGGCTGGCCCAGGAGACCCTGTGAAAGCCAAGTTGCAAGCAACTGCGTGAACCACTGCTGGCCTGGACAGTACTAACTTGCCATAACAGATGACAGTCTGCATCTGCTTTCGCTGTGAAACAGCAGCTCCAATTGAGCTAGGAACTCATCAAGAAATGAAATTTCTATCCAGAACATGCCTTTTGACGTTCCCATGGAGGCATGCACAAGTTCAGAACTTCTAATGAATCTAAATTCACACAAACTCACTTCTGAGGGGTTGGAGGAGTTAGCAGTGAAGGACACCATCCTCCCTGATCATGTTCTATCTCCTGTCACAGCTCCTATTTGGTACTGGACATTGCATATGATTAGCACACTCAAAACCGTATTTATGAAAGGAAAGCCATAATCGTCCTGTAAAGGGCAGTTCCTATGAGTCAGTATGGACCCTTGACCTTCAAGCAGCTGTGTCTGCTGGTTCTCGGTGTCTTTGCTGGAGAATCTGGATGACAAATCTGACTAAGATGCAGAAGGATCAAGAGAGGTGGTTCAAGGAAGAAGAAATGCAAGTAAGGACAACCTGGGACACTACAGCTAGAGGAGAGAAACAGGCTTGCTGGTCATGAGGACTGCAGCTGGAAGCCACAGAGAGAACTAGGGTGAAGTTCTGTACATGTCTCTTCAAAATAGCATTCAGAATAATGTTTAACATAATCTGCAACATAATCTCCTTTATTGCTCCAGTAAAAGGTTGGAATTTGTGTTTACATGCTGAACATACATGGAAACAGGCAGGAAAAATAAGCATAAATTAATAATTACATGATGCAATATACATGACAAAGTACTTGGAGGGTCATTAATAATGGAACATGTGCAAAAATAAACTGTAGCAAAATCCAAATAAAATGAACCTGGAGTGGTCTTGCAATGTAATATTAACTGATATGATTAAACAAACGTGACTAAGTAATAGTAAACACACGCATTCAACTACTGTTGAATTCAGGACTGGCCTCTCAGTCCCAGAAATCACAATTTCACATCATTACGTTTTTAGGAGAAGCTTATGCCAAGTCACTGGTAAAATGTTTTCTTTAGTAAGTATCTATATGTTGCTCTGGAAGAGCTGGTGGTTGTAAATCACTGAAAAAAATGTTTCTTCTCCTTTGTCAGTGATGCAAATCAACAATTTTTTCTTATTAACTGTAAAAGCATTTGTCACTGCCAGAAAAATGAGACCAAACGTGTCTCTAAAATGTAAGTAAGTGGTGCATATGTATTAACTGTAGGATTGAAAAGAACAGGAGAGAACACATAACCTAGACCTTAAAAGAAAATTTTTACTATTTTTACAACAAACAAGCAAGCTTATTGGAATCTGACCAAATATACTTTCTTTTGAAAATTCATACAGGCACACACTGGAATACCTCCATATTAAATCTATTGCTTAGCCCACATGTGTCACACAGGATCCACCTTCCCCTAACTGCTGCCAGAAGAAGATGCAGTTTCACACCTGGCAGATATGCACCTCCTGCAGTTCCCATCTCTCACATCTCCTAACCATTAAAGACCACCAAAGAGAAATATTTAGATTTTGCAAGCCCTTATGCACTGAGGATAGTATTTACAGACTCCTCACAATCCCTAGCACCAGGGCTCCTCTCACAGAGCTTCTCTTCTGCTCCGTCACCCCACATCTCCTGTTCAGTGTGCGGTAAGGGAGGTACCATACTCACAGGCAAAGCCTGCTGTCATCACACATCCTTCATTGCAACTGACTGCAACCTATTGCAAGACCTATCACAGGATCAAATATGGGACACGCAATCTCCATTTTCTGATGCTGCTGTCTTTTATCAGAATCTGGAGAAATGCAAATATTCTTCTCAAAAATATAAAAAGATACGTATTTCTCCGCGCCTACAACTCATGCGATTCAATGTCTGTGTGCACCCCGCTGTGTGCATCCCAGGCATGGATACACACCTCAACCACATCTCTTTTCCATGTTGTGATGAAACTTAGTGCGTGCTGTTACCCTCATCCCCTCAACCACATGCCTTGTTGTGTCAACAGAACCTCCTGTTATTTCAGGAATTTACAGCCTGTCAATAAACATTTTAGGGTCAAAAGTTCAAAGATCTGGGATAGAAGATGGCAGTCGAGAGCAGCATGGATTTCTATGTGCAAATGTTGATGGAAACAGTTGAACAAAAACTTTAGGGCATGATACTGCTTCCACAGAAGTCACTGTAAAACTATTAACCATTTCACTTGTGACAAAGTTCAGCTTCAGGTATAAAATAATTTCTACATAAATGTTTGGAATTCTCTTTTTTCATTGCAAATCTCTGCGCAGGAAATACAAACTGTATTTGGCTTACAATTCAAGGGACATGTTATTGCTAAACAACGCAGACAAGCTGAATTTGGGCTTCTTATGTTTTATTAAATCAAGAACATGTAGGTAAGCTATAAAGTTTGTGAATTGGCTTCTAAGCCTGACTACAAGATTTTTTTTTGCAATCATTTTTTTACTTTTAGCCACAGTTTTTAAGTACTCTTCTCAGTATCAACACATCTCTGTCACTATCATGGATATTATATACAAGCATGAGGAAAGACTAAATGATGGAGAAAGTTTGTTCTGTAGCTGGATTACTCCATAAGTTGTAGCAGTAGAAGAAAACCTTCTTCGCCTTATCCATAAGATGAGTATCAAAAACTTCATGATCTGGCCCTGTGTGATTCAGTATGTCTTTAGAGAGAGGATACTGACAATGCAGATAAATGCAAACCTCTGAGTGTCTAATTATATGAAGTGATAAATACACCCACAATTCCTGCCATGCCTATAAGACTGTGAACTTTGTAGGATTTATTCAGGCAAAACATGGAATTTAATGAACAGAACTTATGAGTATGAAAGTTTTACATGTTACAAACATTGCTAGCATCATGCTGCGAGAAGAGCATTTGACATGAATGCTTAGAAACAAAATACTTAAGAAAAAGGCCTTTTTTTACTTTTACTTCTGAATTGCCTGCCTTCCTTCCTTCTCTCTTTGTAACAGGTGTTGTGAGATCAGACCTTCTACAAGTGAATCCATGCAAATTCCTGGCATTTTTTAATACAGGAGAGCTACCATAATTTCATGCCTCTTCAAAAACACAGTGAGAGCAACCAAGGGAAAAAGAAATTAAAAACTAATTCTGCTATTTATTCTCCTCATTTATTTTATCAGTCATCCCACTGTCACACTGAATAGTAATCAACAAGACTTGATACACACACTTAACACAGGGCAGACATCTTTGCGGGATTCCAGAGAAAACTGCAAACCCAAGGCAAATATTAATACTGAAGGAAGGACTGGATTAATCACAGCAAACATGATGCCAGTATTAACATTTCTGTTCACTCAGCTATCCAGGCAGGCTAAGTGTGAAGCAAGTTTACCTAACTAATCGTGTCAATACAGAGGGAAAAAAAAGGCTTCAGAGCAGTTTACTACCACAGACAGCTGCTGGTATGTGGAAGGTAAAGTAGACAGTGTGTCTACAATGAGGTATAAAATTACAACAGAAGTATTGTGACAGACTACAGATAATTATTGCTTATAATGTCTGGCTGCAATTATACGATTCTGTACCATTTCACATTTAGTAGCTTAGTGCTGGAATTAAGAGGCTATGATGACTCTTTAGAGGAATCCCATTTAAGTCTCAGCCACTTTGTGGGGTTGGTTCAGAATGCCACAGACAAAATGAAAGATCAAAGTAAAACCATCGTTTAGTTTTCATTTGAGATCCATTCTTGCTAGGGAACCCGCCCAAGCAATTTTAGCCTTAAAGAATCTTAAAAGCCTGAAGGTTTGGTTTATTTTTGGTTTGCCCTTTTTTTATTAAATCAGTTATGAAAAAGGTGAATTCAGCGGGGTTAGATAAGACTGTACAGAAACTTGGGTGGTGAGTGGTGCCTGGATGCACATTTAAGCCACAGCTGTAATTTGTGTGAAGCATATCTTTAAGACAGACAATTTCACTCCTGCATCCCCTGATGGAGGAGCGTGCATTCGGCTCCGGAAGGAGCATTTAGTTGAGTGTAACAGCAGAAGTACTGCAAGCGGACAAAGCAGAATGGAGTGAAATGTCCCTAGCCCTGCAGGACTAGAATTACAAAGGTCCCTTAGGACACAAAAAGGCATCTGCTGAGACTTTCATAAGTGCCCAGGTTCTCTAACTCCTTTTAAAATGAAAGTTATACAACTAGAAGCTCTTGAAAATCTCTCTAGATATCTAGCTGCCTTTACATCACTGTTTAACCACCTTCACAAACCTGACCCTTAGAAACTTTGTTCCTACAAAGGGGTACGATTTTCTGTACGCATTTTTTTGTATCGTTTTCTGTACAAAGTTCTGAGACGCTATTTAGGAAATTGACTTAGGCCAGAGACTGAAGTGAATTTGTTCTCCTCTGCACTGAAAAGGAGCAGATTATTATTTACTGTGCCTCTGAGTGCAGTATTTCCTTGAACCGTCCTACAGAAGTACCCCTGTCTGTGCCATTTAGGAGCTTTGTTTTCATCAGAAGCCAAGGCTGACTGAAAACGAAACACCAAGAAGAAACAGCTTGATCCAGCGAAGCTCCAGACATCAGAGAGCTGCCTTATTTCCTGACAGCTCAGCCACCGGCTCCTCAGCAACCCTCTTGGAAAGCTGACAAGAAACAGAGACCACCGAGACCAGTAGCTCTTCACTTGTCAGGATTTCTAAGCATGAAGTTGAGACCAGAGGGTTTCTGTGTCTTAGAGCACATCGCAGCACCAGCTGACCCTTCAGAGCAATCCCTTTCTTACAGCAAATTTTGGATTAGTATATCAAATTTCCAATACAGTCAGTTTTTACCATTACCTCTCCCTGTCCTACTCCGCTTCAGGAGGACCCAAGGAGGAGCTGAGCTCCTGATTAGACCTCCCTACCTCTGCGCACCCATTTCAGTGTATCCAAAGCACTTATAGGAACTTGCTGGAGCCAGTTCACTCAGATTCCAGAAATCTCTTTCCCGCATGCCCCCCCATGCTTTTTCTCCTCCAAAACAGCCCAGACACACGGTCTGTCTACATCCCTCATGAAGTGCAGCTTACAACACCTGACTTTGGAGTACCAGATAAAGGACCACAAGAAGAGCCCTGGAAGACACTTACCTGCCTAACAACTCAGAGAAGCTGCCAGTGCTAATTCAAAAGTACCAAAGCACCCTGGTTCTTACCGCTACTACATCCAATGCATTCGTTGCTTTTGAAAACCTCACTTGATGCCTGTCTCATGCAAGACACGTAAATACTTTTTCCAAATATAGCCCCAAACATCCTTACATGGAATATAAATGTCCACTGAAGACAAAATCTCTATGCAGGTTTAGTGACAAACAAATATTAACATGATTAATAATGTCCCTAAATATGCATCAAACATTTCACAAAACAACCCACTGATCTTTAAAGGAAATGTGCCTTTTCCCCTGGATATACTTTTCTCCTAGCAGAGGGAAAGAATTATGCTGTCCAAAGGAAGAGTTATAAATTTTACTGCTGGGCTAAATACAACGTGTGTGTAAATCTGGCAACTGTGAAGTGTTGTTAAATAGATAAATGTTCAGTTTTTTAGCTCTGCCATATATCAAAAGGACCTTACCCTACACTCTTCATCCTGACAGCTGTGAGCATTTTTAATAGTGGAAGAAAACTCATTTTATTGTTTGAAAAATACCTGTAGAAAACTAAGCTCTCCCTCTGTCCTTCATAGTTTAATGTGACTAAGCAGCAGCCTGCTAGGTTTCCCAGCCTCCTTAGAGAGGTTCATGGCCATGGCTGAGTCTCTTCCAAAAAACATTTTGTTCTCCAACACAAAACTGCAGAAAAATGCAAAGTGAAAGGCCTTTGGTTGGCCCTGGACTACTACTAGGAAAATCTCCTTCCCACTCTCATGCTCCAGTTTCTACACCATGAACCTCCCCAATTATTGCAGATTTTTCCTGCTGACCTCCCTTGCATCAAGGACACATCCTGTTAGCTAATGGTTATTATTATCTGTGGATTTCCCATGCACCCATGGCACTCCATGAACAGAGGTGAAATGAAGTCCTGTGCCGTGAGCTCATGGTCTGTCTACAAGACATGTTGAAATGTGCATTCATGCCAACCGCCATAAGCTACAGCCTACAGCCCAGCTCGGAGACTTTCTTCTTATCACTTTCCAGCAATGAAGTCTTTCCTGGGCATCAGTCCACACTCATATTTCCCCATGTTACTTGATAAATTAAATGTAAGAGTGAAGAAGGAGTCAACATGATCCATACGTTAGTGAATATACAGCATTGCCCATTCACCAGCGTAGCCATACAAATTTCTTTAGTTTATAGTCTTTACTAAGTTAAATCAAGTTTAATATCACAGGAACCTGTCATGTCACTTATCCAGAAAGCACCATTCACAATTTAGAGCCCTATAAAAATGATAATAAGAAGAGAAATTATATTTCTCATTGACTGCCACAGTTGAAAAGAAGCTTATTTCTTTTTATTAAGTACTTATATGGTCCTCATACCCTCTTATCTATTGCCTGAGGCCCTCATCCTCTCCAAGAAAAATCACTATTAATCCTTGTTTGTGCCAAGTCCTCTCAGTACAACAGTGTGTCCAGAAAAATGTGCCATTTAATAATAAAGTTTAAGGTTATTACAGTCAGAATCAGTGTGGGCAAGCATAGATCACTTGTGGGTTTTGCTTTAGAATGCCTGGAAAAATGTTTTATAATAAAAAAAACCCAAATATTATTATTGTTGTTTTGGGGAGGATACAAAAGCAGAGAAATCTGGCCAAAATTTGATTACGCATTTTGGAGCTTCTGGTTATTGAGCTGTGAATCTTTACAGTTCATAGATTGGTGCATATTAAATAGATCTTAAATTTGTCTGATGTTTTTGGTGTTTTGCAAATTCCATCTTGAGGGAAGATATTTCCCTCACGTGGGAGACTTTTTTGTGGTTTATGTGGACTACAACTTTCCTGTTCAGGGAATGACTCCTCTTTGTCAGGAATTTGCACTGTCCTGAAGCACCGAGTCTCAGAATCCCACCAAGGGAGAAAGATTGCACACCCCTGTTTAAAATGCCTTTTCCTCTGAATGGGGAGGTTTCGTGTTGAATGGATACTCATTTATAGAGACAGAGTGAGAAAAGATGGTGATGGCAAAGACCTGTTCCAGACATATCACTGAGGAAAAGTGTGGGCAAACAAAAATCACAGTACTAGAGACAGGAACATCTCTGCAAGAATTTGGTATTAATGTTCTCTGCTCCCTGCCCTCCCCCCCACCTCTATTCTCTCTCTCTTTTCCCCTTCTTTTATTTCTGGTTTTCCTCTCTCCTTTTCTTTTTTCCTCCTTCCTTTTTTCCTTCTTTCTTTCCTCTTCTTCCTTCCTTCGTCCCTTCCCCCTGTGTGTGTGCATACTTATATTCTTAATAGAAAAAAAGCCCAGAATAACTTGAGACTTCAGACCGAATTTCTCCAACGCTTCTGGCTTAAAAGTGGAATAAAACAACATAAGTGGTGAGCCTCTTACAGAACATCATACCTGGAGCATTCCTTAACAGCATTTCCGCATCCACAGAATGGGAGAAATAGTTGGGATTCCTCCTGTTCTCAGGCAATATGTACACACCAACAGCTTGAAAAATTATTTCATCTACATAAACCAGGAAATTCTGTGTGGGATGCTCACTTCTCTTGAAGCTGAATAATTCTATATAAAATATTTAGTTTTGGGGGGACACAGACAGAAAGACTGATTGTAGGAAAGCTTGTTACTTAGGGAATGTATGAAGAATATCGAACTTGCAATTCATATCTCACAAAGGAATTAGAGGTTTTCTAAAGACAAAACATCACATGGCATTCCTATTCTTGAACGTTAAATATAAGTTAGCACTTTCTGAAAGGCAGACAACTGCATTTCAGGTTGGTGGTCTGAACTGCAAAGTCAGTTTGCGCTTGGATTTTTCGTATACCACATAGTGAGTCACACTCTTTTTATTTCCATTTATTTTACATATTTTATACAAAGTATAACAGCAAAACTGAGACCAGCTTCATCCCCAAGTGTCCTATATTATAATCAGCTCACAAAGAGAAACAGACCTTCAAAACAGCCAACATGCAAATAGTTAATGTGTGATGGCTAAAAAATGAGCACAGAGAATAGACATGATTGAAATTTTGCCTTTTTCTGGAGCCTGGAAATCTCAGCATAGGTCGACACCAGCAGACGGAGTCAACCTTGTGCTATCTTCTGTCCAAGTCTACAAAACATTTCCACAAACCATTTTCACAAGAAGTTTCTCATCTCAGGACCCAGGAACCCTGATGAATGCTGATGCTATGATGTTGATGACGTGATATCAAACATGTCTTGCTGAAGAGTGCCATGCACATCATAAAATCATAGAATCACAGAATGGTTTGTCTTGGAAGGGACCTTTAAAGATCATCTAGTCCAAACCTGCTGCCATGGGCAGGGACATCTTCAACTAGGTCAGGTTGCTCAGAGCCCCGTCCAACCCGACCTTGAATGCCCCAGGGATGGGGCATCTACCACCTTTATGGGCAACCAGTGCCAGTGTTTCACCACCCTCATTGTAAACAATTTCTTCCTTATATCTAGTCTAAATCTCCCCTCTTTTAATTTAAAACCATTCCGCCTTGTCCTGTCGCAAGAGACCCTGCTAAAAAGTTTGTCCCCATCTTTCTTATAAGCCCCCTTGAAGTACTGAAAGGCTGCAATAAGGTCTCCCTGAAGCCTTCTCTTCTCCAGGCTGAACAACCCCAACTCTCTCAGCCTTTCTTCATAGGAGAGGCGTTCCATCCCCCTGATCATTTTTGTGGCCTCCTCTGGACCCGCTCCAACAGGTCCATGTCTTTCCTGTGCTGAGGGATCCAGATCTGGACGCAGTACTGCAGGTGGGGTCTCATCAGAGCAGAGTAGAGGGCTATCACATCTTCCTCCTACGTAGCACACAAGAGGCATACAGGACCAGGCTTTTCCCACACTTTTTCTGGTTGGCTCATATCTGCCCACTACGAGCCGTATCCATGAGAACTCATATATTCCCATGTGGCCATGGGGATCCCAGAACGCTGTTTAAGACAGCTGTCTTCCAACTTGACACAGGGGGTACGTCTCTGAGCTCATGAACCAAAGGGGAGAGAAAAAGTACTCTCTGCATCATCAGACTGTGTGTCCCATCCCCAGCTGTTCTGAAGTATACATCTAACGCAGTCCAGCAGGTCGGGCTGTCAGAGAGCCGGCTACTAAACCATCCCAAAGTCCCTGCTTCTGTTATTTTAGGGCATTTTAGGGCATCTGTAGCTAGAGAGGAGCTTGGAAGACGGTTGATTCCTAGAACTCCCTTGAACGACCCACACATCATGGAGGCAGCTGGGGCAGCTGCTGTGAAACAAGGAAGAGGTATGTGAAGGCTTGGACACCTTAGTGGGGATGACCCCAATATTAACATAGACCAATCCTAAATATCAGACTACATAACTTGTGGTTTTAATAGGAGTTTTAACCTCCTTCATTTTCAGTTATTTTGTGTAAACTAGGTAGGCTTTCTTGAAATACAGCAAGGCAAGTGTGAATGTCTCTCACTCCTGCACTGTGCAGTGGAGCTTAAGCTCAAGCTGTTATTGTATGAGTTAAAAGTTGTTTACTAATGACCTTGGATGTTGCCTGAAGACTGGACACAAAGGAGGATTTTCCAGTGCACCGCAAGAACCGTGTTTGAGACAGGAGAATATGTCAAGATACTCGGGACTGACACGGCTGCATCCTCGAAGGCAAAATCCATGTGCCCTGGGGCAGGATGTACAAACCCCAAAGGCAGATTCGGAAGGGGAGGTGGGAGGAGTATTACAATCTTTTTGTTTTCTTCTTTTCTAGTCCCTCAGTCTCTTTTCGTGATGGAGGGAAGTTCACAGCTGCACTACCTAAATACAGGAATTTTCAGGGCAAAAGAGTGAGGCCAGCTGTGGTAAATTAGTTAATTCCTCTGGCTCATTATATCAGAGACATGCTCTGACAAGTTGAGACTGGCTGCTATTACAAATGTACAGCCTGGGAGGAAAAAAATACCTGTGTGAAGGTTTGGACCTTTTCTTCATAAAGTTGCTTTAATTAGAAAACCAGACTCTAGGAGGCTTTGTCCTGTGAAAGTCCAATTGTTAAAGAGGATTGGGGGTGGGATACTCATGTTTGCCCATCAAGTTACTGCGCTGTCCATCCCATATATTTCAGTTTGTGTCCTTTGTCCAAAAGTGGCTCTTATCACCTGGGGCCACAAAGAGTAGAGAGAAGAGACATTTATTCCACCAGCACAAAGAACCACTTTGAAGACGTAGCCTTTGTTCACCTTCAAACACTCCTTCTGTCAGTTAAGGAGTATTGAAATTGGTTTTTAAAAAAAAATTACACAGGTAGCTGAGAGACAGAACAAGCCTTTGTCCCATACTTCTGCAATAGTTTATGCTGCAAGAAGTCAGCAGCAAACAGTGGGAACTCACCCCAAGAGTGGGTGCCAAAATGGTCATGATGCCAGCCCGGGCTGGAGGAGATCTACGGCTCCTTGTGTTGCTACTGGTGCATGTGTTGTTGCACAGGCTATGGATGCCTATGGACCTCCACTTTACAATTCATGTCCCTCACCTCTTCAGTGGTGAAATAGCCTTATTAGCATTTTTCAGCTTTATTCAGTATAAGTAAGTGAGGGACTGTGAGGCATTCAGGGAAAGACCTAAGAAAATATATGGGTGCTTGAAATAGTACAGTACAGTACGTATTTCACTCCAACGCAGAAATGCAAATCCCTGCACGTCAACAACTACCTAAATGCCAGAGGTATCTAAACTTGCTCCATGACACGTGTGGCAAAGCTGATGCTTCCAGAAAATAGCAAACCTTCTGCAGGTGGTCAGTGCATGTGCAATTACTGTTAATGCTTTTGAAACCTCTCAGACTCTGCATGTGCATAGACAAGAGCACGCACAGACAGCTTGGTGCTTCCCAGAGGCAGCAAACTCTGACATAAAGATCAGAAAACAAACAAGCACAACAGCCTGACCAACTCAAGTTATGGGCAGAGTGAGCGCAGTTAGGCATTCACTCCTGTAATGTGTCATGAATCTCCCTATGCACAACTTTTTGGGCTCTACTACCACAGGCCATGCATCAAAAAAGTAATAATTGTATTTCCTCAGCTTGTTGTTAATACTGCAGTGACTTATGCCCTTGGAAGCACTGATGGAAGATTTGCCTGTATTTCAAAACTCCCAGGATGTTAAAAAATTAATTATTATTTTGAGCAATCTCAGATTAGCAACCCACTTTGAAAAGGGCTGGGGAGAGAGAGAGAAGAATCCAGCTGAGAGAAAATTAAAATAATATCAGGCAAGAGAAGAAAACCACTGACAACGTAGACACCACATTTCCCTTGAAGTTCCAACAGAAGGTAGAATTCTTAATAGAAAACATAAGTTTCACTATTAAGTAGGAGAAGTAGTATACATATTTACACCGTTCTTGTTTTGTTCAAATCACCAAAGGACTGACGAGGCAGATGTGAGGGACGAGGAGAGCATGAGGGAGGAGGAAACATCAAACTAGTTTGGCATCCCTCCAAGACTAGTTAGAGATGTTCACAAATCCTCCAGGACCACAAAATTTGCCCAATTTTAATGATAACAGAGTCATAGTACCTCATTAGCCTTATTAAAGCCAAAGATTTCTCTGCCCTGGGATTTTACTCATGAGCCAATGACTTTGACTGTGCTAGGAAATAGGAGCGTTCCTCCAAACTGTGTTTTAAAAACTGTCACCCAGAGTTGTTGTATCAGCAATCCACATTGCTATGAATATGTTTGCAAGGACTGCCCAGGAATAAAACTTCTCTCAGACACTAACACAATTCATATAGTGGGTATGACTGAGCTGAAAGGGAAAAAAAAAGATGAAGGAAGGACTTTTCCGTGGAAGATAAAAAAGAATGAAGATAGGAGGTAAAAGCAGTAGGCAAACCAAGCTGTCCTCTGATCCTCCAGGAACACACTTAATCTAATTTATTGCTTGAGTGTAGCTCCACTGCTGTGTTTTGGGAATCTTGCTAAGGCTTTTCTCAAGACCATAGATGATGGGACCTTTCATGTCCAGACATGAGTTTGAAGCCTTAACCATTAACAAGTGGCTTAGTATGTGACTACACAAGGGTGCACAGGGTATCTGTGGGGTGTCTGATGTATCAGTGGGTAGGAATAGGGCGTAGATCAGGGAACATGAGCACAAACACATGCACTATGTCCATGAACAGTTATGTGGGTAATCTTTGAACCAAGATTTTTCTTACCAGTGCCATGAGAGTGTGTTTCAGGGCCCTCTTTTAAGCAGTACTTTGATGGAAATCTTTACAGTTTATTCCTATAGTGTATACTGATTAAAATAACAATTCAATAAGGAGCTAAACTCCTATTTAACAAAACAAGAGGTGGGTTTGGAGTGAACTAATGCCCCAGGAATATTCCAATATTGGTTTATTTGATGTCATTCTTCAAAGCACTTAAAAATATTTTCAGAAGCCTTGGTGTGACTCATCTCCAGTTCAGATGTGTTTACTAATATACATTTATGCCTGATGCTTTGTATTTGGTAAAAACTTGTGCAAAAAGGAGCTCTCAGTAGTATCTGAAAAGTGTCATGACTTTTCCATCCTGACACTCCTGGGTCAAGGATTTAGAGGCAGCCAGAAAATTTGCCACATCAAATTAGTATACCCTGAACAGGCTGGGCCCATTGACCTTTTGTCCTTCTCGGTCTGAGCCGAGAAGGTATCAGGTCACTGTCCTGATTTTAACATAATAAAGCTAATCCTTAAGTGAATGATGAATCAAACTTTGGCCTAACCTCCTAAGAGACATCCCATATACTTGGGTGCCAAGCCCCAGGTTGTAAAGACAGGGCAGGCTTTGACGGGTTTTGAAGAAAACTCAGCCTGCGTATTGAATAACTGCCAGTGCACAATGAAGACCAAGGATTTATGGCACCCAGCTTGGGAGGACTTGAATCTGTTGGTAACACCAAGACAACTAGCCCGCTGGAGCTGCCCAAACTTCCCTGGGGATCAGCAGTTTTAGATCAGGATAAAAAACTGGGCTTTATGTGAACTTCCAGGTGATGAGATATGGCCATCACGCCTGAACAGACTCTACATGGGGGCTGCTTCATTTAAGATGTTCCCCTTCATTCAAAATTGTATTCACAAATACAAAGAGATTTCTCCACAGATAGGTATTCGCTGTTTGTCTCAGCTTATCAACAGGAAAGAAGGTTTGTGCTGCTGCTAGCTTTCAGTAGCTACAAAGGATGGCTTTTAAAAAGGGGAAGGTATAACCCTTGCTTTTCTTACATAGCAGTATTTCATTTAGATTCCAGAGCATTTGCAGCTTGAGCTGAGGGATATCAGCTCAGTTGCTCGGTTCCAAGTAAGTTTGCAGCGGTGACATTTGACAATTAATAGTTAACCAGCAAAATTTACACAGAAATATCTGACACTGAGTAAACAGGGAGATCCCAATAATTTAGTTTAACATATCCAATTTTGCAACTGCAACCAGGTTTGATGGAAAATATTCCCAGTCATTTTCTGCCAATATCTATAATGAGAATCAGAAATGTGATGGTGTAGCTTAAGCAGTTTGAGAACTTACTGATTCCTAAGTGTTCTTAACAGCTTCCATTTCATAGCTGCAGCAATTGCCTTTAAGATGGACAAATACATGTGTGTTTATATACACATTTAAAAGTTTTAAAGAAAAGTTCTGGGATCAGATTTCTCCATTTTATAGGTTGCTGTGGAAACAGATTAGCCTTCTGGAAATAAAAACCCGTGTTTGACTATAATGCAAAGAACAATCCATAGCATGAAAGGAAAGAACAGCTGGGAGTTGGAATAGTGTAAGCTGACATGTCAGACAGTAGCCAGACAAAGTGAGCCAGGGCCTGTCTGAAAAAAAGCAGGGGGGGAGAAAAAGTAAGAACTAAGCACTGTCAACAAGTCTGCAAAATGGTCCAGCTGTTCACTCTCATCATAACTAAGAAAATAAGGAGAGAATTCCAGGGTTGAGGATTAAATTTATGAAGAGAAAAAAAAGAGTGAATAGGATCTCAGACAAAACAGACCCCGCACGGAGGTCTTTATTGGGAAATAACTTGGAAAGCACAACGCTGGGTTCCGGACAAAACACACATCCCTCTGCAACCTTGCTTATAAAAGGCCAAAAGGAATCTTAATACACTGCATTAAGCAGGCTTTTACAGCAAATATCATTTGTATAATTTCATTGTTTCGGTCTGAGCATTAATGATGTCCCAGGCAGTTAAATAGATTTAGAGAATTTGAGAAAAGGCATATCCGGCATCTCAGAAAGGGCTAAAAGATGAACAAGTTTCACCACAAATCCCTGCTGAAACCTGAAATGAAAGCCCAAAGGACTTCTGATATACTGTAAATAGCCAGGCAACTCCTAGAGCCTTAAGTGACGTCTGGTCTTTTGTTCCGACAATGGACAATTGAATCCAAGATGAACAGTTCCCAGGATTACATGCGCACTGAGCAGCAGAGGGGGAAAGAGAAGTGTTAGAGAGGTTAATTCAGAGGCATGCTTACCTCCCAAACAAAGGCATTCAGCAGCACAGAACCTGATTAGGGACTCTTCAAGAAATACAAATAATGTCATTCATGTTGCATAAGCAGCTGGGACTATGCATGGGTGCATAGTTAGAAAATAATAATGAATGCACTTTCTTCTCTCTGTTTTTTTTCTTTTTCTTTTTTTGAGTAATGGCCTCTCTGTCCAGTGATCTCTTAGGAGCAAAGCCGGCTAAATAGCTAGCAAGATGATTGATTAAGAAGATGCTTTGTTTCCATTGTCTGTGTGATCACTCCAGGCATTCAGCAATCTAATCTGTTAACTCCTGCATCAGTAAGTATGTTATAAATCAGGAATAAAAAACATAAATGCCTAGTAAGGAAACTTCATATTCTGTAGATGAAACTAATTACAAATGTGGATTTCATTAGTGATAGGACAGCTCTGAAATATCATTCATAGTTATTCATCCATGCTCTGGTACCCAAAGATAACACTTACAAATGCCATGGTAATAATAGGATAAACAGATTGAACTAATATCCAAAATAGCATGTTGTCTGGGTTTTCAATATTTACATCTGGTGTCACTTAAATGAGCACAGCGTGATGAAGAAGGGCACAAGATATACTAAGCTTTCATAAATCTCTCACTTTTATCGTGGTCATGGCGCATTTGTATATGTCATCTACCAGTTGCTGCTTTTGTTTATGTCCAGCAGCGTAGTCACCTTTGCCAAGCATGGTCTTAAGTATCTTAATCTGCTTGCTATTTTGCATTTTTAATTTATTTTGGCAGATAAGGAAACACCCCATCTGTCCCTCCTGACTTTCACAGTCTTTCTGCATGTCTCCCTTGCCACTCTCCTAACCTGCAACGTTACAGCTCTAATCATAAAAAAGGTCAGGTTTCCAGGGGAAATGTGTGGCCTGTGGTTCAACCAAACGCGATCCTATCCCCTCCACGTGCGAGAAAAGATTCCCCTTCTACACCTCCACAGCTCTCACTGATAAAGTCCTGCAATTTCAGCTTTGGTCCTGTGAAAAGATGTCCTGACATCCCATCAGAACTGCAGTCCTTTGGGGATTATCTTTCTTCACGTTTCCTGAGGGCTGAGGTGGGTATGAGCACTAAAGCTGACAGCCCGCAGGGGCAGGTTGGCAGCTGTTTGTGGTAAAAGCCCCTTGATTCAGACTGGCAAGCAAAGTTGAGACTAGAAGGCACATCAAATTGCTCAGACTTTTGCACGTACGTGTAGGCTGCAGCGAAGAGCAGAAAGTGGGAGGACAGTAGTTTAAATTGTATCATGTTCTGGAGAATAAAGCTTGAAATTCTGCAGCACTCCTTCATAGGGACATTTTTCAGCTTCCCTTGCTTGGTGACAATCACCTTATCAGAGGAGTAACTCCACTGGCTCGGAGTTGAACATGTAGACACTGGCCCACAGAAGGACTTGTGTAGTTTGGCTGACTCACAGGTGCTCCAAGGGAAGCGAGTCTCAGATACGTTCACTGACTTCCACTGCAGCCTGCTGTGCTTTAAATCAGGGCAGAGTTTCCACAAGCACTTTGGTGGAGGGTGAGGGGAGATGTGGGACCACCAGCTCCCTTGCCTTCTCTGCAACACTGCACACAGCAGGTCACATCGCAGACCCACACATAGGGGCCCTTAATCTCCCTCCTGAGTCCAAGACACCAGAAGAGAAGCGTCGCCTCTGCTGATGCACTGATTTTCCCTGAACCTTACTCACAATGACCAGCGTAATGCTCCTGTGATGAGCAGGCAATAACGATTTATTCACAATTATTTATTGATTCAATAAATTGGCCAGGAACTGGCCCTCTTTGTTCCCTTCTTGAGCTGCCAGCAAATATATCACTAGCTCCACTGTCTGAGCATCACCAGCAATATCTTTTTAGACTGTTTCATAGGATGCAGCGATGCAGTAATTCAAAATTCATCTGATGCAGTGATTTAAAATTCAAGATACATCGCTAATATTAGCATGGTAGCCCTCATAGTATTTTTTTATTTTCCTGTTCTTTGAGTACAACAGTTTTTCTGACTTGGCTACCCACAGGACACGTTTGAAACTCCATGCTCATAGGGCAAGGGAACTAACACATGTGGAAAGCCGGGACAGACCTACACATCATTATCTCTTTTTCCAGAGGGAAGAGGGAGTCTTCTTGGATACTTGAACAAACTTACCCTATGCAAAGGGCTGAATTCCACTCCAGGTAAGAGATAAGCATGTTAAAACTCAAACAAATATTCTTTTTGAAAGCAATAACTTGCCAATTTCCCATATTGGCATTTGTAAATAGGAGAAAAGAGCAGTCAGTCTTCATCTCACTGTGACTTGGTAGCAACCTGATCATAGTGCCTGTGATCAAGGTTTGTCCTGTCCCTTCTACAAACATGCTTTTGTAGTAAGCTATGTAAAGAAACAATCTCATAGAAATAATGTCCGTGTAAGGAAAAGCCAGGAGCAGGCCTGGATCAGGCAGCACCTGCATGGTTTAAATTACAGGTGGGAGTGTGACAGTGCGAAGTCAGCACACCACAGAGGTGTGAGCCTGTGGGGACACTGAATTTCCCTGGGGAAATCACAGTAGCTGCCATATGAAATTTTGAGCTGAAAATGCACAGTGGCCTTCAAAGAATCTCAGTGACATTTCAAACTGCTCACGTAGCAGCTACCGTATCCTGGCACTGACATGACTCACTAAAAATGAACCCAAGACTAGATCAAAATTTCAATCAATCTCAAGTTCTGGGATGTTTCACTTCAGGGTTTTGGTCAAGGATGTTAGAAAAATAAGTCTTTTTGCTAAGATTGCCTTTGTGACATCCATCCCCAAAACATTCCTGCGGTTCTTGGAGAGAAGAAATCACAACTTTGACTTGCCTCTTCTTATAGAATAGAACAGAACAGAACAGAACAGAATATTTTAGTTGGAAGGGACCTACAAGAATCATCTAGTCCAACTGCCTGACCAGTTCAGGGCTGACCAAAAGTTAAAGCATGTTGTTAAGGGCATTTTTCAAATGCCTCTTAAACACTGACAGGCTTGGGGCATTGACCACCTTCCTAGGAAGCCTGTTCCAGTGTTTGACCATCCTCTCAGTGAAGAAATGTTTCCTAACGTCCAGTCTAAACCTCCCCTGGTGCAGCTTTGAACCGTTCCCACGCATCTTATCACTGGATCCCAGGGAGAAGAGCTCAGCACCTCCCTCTCCATGTCCCCTCCTCAGGAAGCTGTGGACAGCTGAGGTCACCCCTCAGCCTCCTTTTCTCCAAACTAGACAAACCCAAAGTCCTCAGCTGCTCCAAGGGGACACATTTTACAGACCCTTATTCTGACTGGCTGCTTGAAATGTTGTCATGCTGTCATTTATACCTATGTTGAAACCCATTCAGTGGGTTTCAAGCCCACTCAGTCAGCCCTGCACAGTGCCTTGGATACTTTAGGACTTTCAAAGGCAGCAGCCACTATCATGGCAGCACTTGCAGGTTCAGGGTCTTGATGACAACTGTGCTATAGACCCAGGAGAGACGATAATGACAATTTTTTGTGTAGTACTTCTTGCATGTGGAGAAGTAAGAGTTATACCCATACCCTCTGGAAGATTTTCAGTGCGACTATTGCATTGTCTGTTTAGGATTCATCTACAATCTCAACGCCAGAAGGCATAAGAAATTACTTCACTGTGAATATCCTTCTCCAGCTCCAGGTGGACGAGAGCTGTGGTTCCTCTTGAACACACATGACAGTGTGGCCTTGCCACTCCCTGGGGAACTGTGTGTAATGTGTATGAATCCCCAGACTGGGTCTGGATGAGCAAGAAGGAGCAGGAAGGGATGTGTAGGATGGAAGAGCTGGTGCCAAGGACCCAGCATCCACACTGCACACATCTAAGGGACTCACTGCACACTACCTCCAGTCTGGTCTTCTAGAGCCTGGCAGATGGAGAGTGCTAGTTATACACATTTTTAGGATTAGTGTCATCCAAGAAGAATCCAGCTCAGGTTCCTCAAGCCTTCCCTGTGATGTGAACCAAAGCATGGGCAGGGAGATTCAGTTCAAAAGCAGGCTCCTGATCTAAATAGAAATACTAATGCCAACACAACGTTAACTGAATCTCAGACTATTTCTTGGCATGGAGGTCAATGTACAGAGTACTGTGTGTTTCCACAATATTATACTCTTTTGCCCTTCAGAATATACTGGCTGCATGCACACTGCCTCCTGGGAAAGTGCTTTGCCTGTGTTTGCACCTGAAAAATAGCTAGGAGATACTTAGGAGAACGGTATTTGACATGAGCCAAAAGCATGCTAAGAGCCATTCTGAAAATGTAACATTTAAACAATGTAGATGACAGAGCTCAAGTACCCTGAATATGTTGCTTGGCAGGATTTAGTACTGGTACAGATGTAGTCCTGGCAGGGTTTAGTACTGGTACAGATGTAGTCCTGGTTTCACAGTGTCGCCCTCAGGGACCTCCCGAAACCAGGTTGCAGTACTAATGCCCTGATGCAAGTCTCAGAGCAAGGTCATGAACAAACCCAAAGCTGTGGAGGGGTGAATGTTACTTTCCTCATTTTGTTGGGCTAAGCAGCACCAAGAACTGTATTTGGCCTTTAGTTAAACAAAGCGCTAACTGAGCTAAAATCTTAACTGTGATCTGCACTGAACTGCTTTGCATTAAAAATGCCTGAAGTCTGTACTGTCATTTTAGAGGGATTGTCAGAAACAATAGCCTGCTCACCTTTAACCAAGAACAATCAGCTCTTGGAGTGAGTTTACAAAGGCTTTAGAAAAGTGGGTGGAATTGATTAGTTGTTGATGCCTCTTTTTTCCTTTCTTTACCTTCTCAAGTGGCAGTCATTTCACCAGAATAACTGATGTTAAGAAATACTAGGATGTGCATCTATAGGGAAAATGCCACTTTTTCATAGTGGGAAGGACTGAAACACCACTCTGTAGCTGCCCTCACAGTAGCAGACATTTGTCCAGTGCATAGCAGGGCATCTCATCTCCTCCCAAATTTCTGCTGACTTCTCTCCTCCTCCACACAGGACAGCATGATTACTTCCTACTACCCTTCCACTCTCAGGGTTTGGATCTATAAAGGCAGAAACAACAAGACGCACAGTCTCAGCCTGCAGTAGCAGAAAATGACCTTGAGATCCTGCCCCCAGTAGGATTAAAAGTGGGGGTTTCAAGGGCAAAAGATGAAAAGTCTGGATTCAGCTGAATATGAATGTATTATGATTTCTTTGTAGTGGAGCATGCTGAAACCATGATGGCACCTCCTGATCTGTACCATTATCTCAGCTGTCCATGTGAAATAAATAAAAGAGGTTTCTTTGCAGAGCAGACTGCCTGAATGGCATATTCTTGCTCTAGACAGTACTGTGTTTGGAGGGGGAAAAAAAAAATAAGTAATTCCCAGATAGAAGTCAGGTATCCATAAAATGAGAAATGAAAAGGAGTGTGGCATAAAAGTTGTTTCAAACAGTGTTTTAATTTTCAGGTTCTGTAAATAACACAAGGGAAGAAATTCCGCACACTACATTGGACTGATAGATAAAGTTGGAGCTGTTTCAGAAGATGATGGATGGACCCCATCGTTAGCTATACTAGGCTAGGACAGAAGAGATATGAATTCCGCTGACAGCACTGCCAAAGATTTCTGTTATGACGTCAGACGTTCCACTTAATCTCTTGCTACCTCAGCTCCCCGTCTCCAAGATGGGGATGCTGATGGATTATTTTCTTTCTTTATGCTGTGAGAGGTCTGTCGTGTATTTGTACAGCAGCCGGTGCGATGGACCGAGCCTGGACCGGGAGTCCCGGGGCTGAGGGTGCACCAGAGGAAACCAACACAGAATCCATTCGAAATACTGATAACTACCTAAATTGCACATATGCGACCCAAAGTACTGTAGTAATCTGTTTTAAGTTAGACTGTTTTTCATTTTTCTCCCTTCAGCCTCCACTCAGAATCCTGCAATATTTAGCAGGCTTAGCTGTCCACCTAGCTCTTAACCCAGGGCAGTTAACACATTGCTGGGCAATTATTAAATCTTGGTTGGAAGGAGAGCCTCTTGCGTTTTGTTTGTACTGTCACCACACTGGAACCTCACCTTCTCCTCATGCCAGAGGGGATTTCAAGGCAGATGCTACCAGAACACATCGATTTCCTCTAAAAAAAAACATTGAGTATCTCTGCAGAGCAAGTGGCTTTTTAAGCCATTGGGATATGGTGAACTCCTTAGCAGTTCCATGCTCAATGAGTCTCCAGGGATATATTGTGAGAAGGGGCAGATGGAACAGGTGTGTGATGAGATCGTATATTTTGCTGTTTCCTTTGGATTCCTTTATTTTCACGAAAGACTAGGTCATGCCCTGTGTTGCTCTTCCCTCTTTGTTATTAATTTCCGCAGTTCCTATCACCAGGGAAGCCTGACTTCTCAGTTCCCAAAATTGGAAAAAGCACATAAATTACATGTACCACCCACCCTGGCATTTTCCAGATTAAAATGACTGTTGCTGCAACTGTTGCCATCAACCATACCCAGACCAGCTGTTAGAGCCGATAAATACAGACGCAGACAAAAAAAGCCCAAACCAAACCAGAACAAAAAGATCAGCCCAAGTGATGGACAAAGTTGAGCATCCCCTAGCCCACCCCATGCTCAGGCTGAGGCAGAACAAACATCGATGGTTCCCATCCTCAGTGGGGGGTCCTCTCCCTCCAGCAGCCACCCCAGACCCCGATGCCAGGGACTCTTCGCTCTCCCCTGTGGCCGATAAGGGTCATATTTACACCGTTTTGGAGGAAAAGCGTGAATTTTCAAGGGCTGCAGAAGGTAGCGAGGGGTGAAGATTCCTGGTAGTGGTACCCTCAAAGGCCAACAAACACCACCAAAACTTGCAACACCTATTAAACTTCCTGGAGAAGAGGTCCATGGTCCATGTGCTGATAAACAGTAGCCTGGTCATAACACTAGCGTTGTGGTAGCATCACTGTTGTATACATATAGCATTCCGGTAGATGTACAGTGTTGATACGTTGCTAATTGTCAGCTACTTGTTTCTTCATCTGCTTTTTCTTTTCCATCTTAAAAAAATCCCTAGCATTTCCCTCCTGCTCCTCATTTCCTCATCAGTGTCCAGGGACTCCTGTGACCAACCTATTTCTGAACCTTTTCTTCTAACTGTCTTGTACCTCTTTCTGTCTATTTTAGATTGAAAAATCTCCAGACCTTCTCTAATCCCCAATCTTCCAGCTCTGTGAAGCTCTTGGTCCCAACTCATTCTTCCAGGTATTGCTGGAACAGGTACAGTAATGAATAAAATGTTTATAATTGAAAACAAAATAATTTTTTATTGCTGCTACAAAATAGTCACCCGTTTTACTCCGTAAAAAGCAGAAGCTGAAAATGCCAGTATATGGGACCACTGCTACAGCATTTTATGTGTATGCACAAGTACTAGTTTGGGCTTTTTCTTATTTTTCTAATCTACATAGTGTGGTCATTTTTATACTGTCTGTGAATTATGGATTTTCTTTCCAGATATCAGCACATCCTTCCAGGGTCTGAGGCAGTTAGCAATTACAGAAATTTAGCTTCAGATTTAGCAAAGCTTTATGGTTTGTGGGAATAAATGAATTTTTGATACAGTAAACAAACAAAAAAAAAGGTAAAGAAAAAATCAATCAGATTGACTTAACAGATTCCCTTCTTTGTCTCCCTCCTTCCACTCCTCAAAAAATGGTATAATGTATTTTGGATCAAACAAATGTCTCGGTCAACTCTAAAGAAAGATTTTGGTTAATTTTCAAGTATTTATTTCTAAAGCTGGGTTACTTTGGGTTTTTTTCCAATTTAAACTTACAAAGACATAATTTCAAAGCAGGAATTCAGTTAATTTCATTTAGAAAATCTTTTTTAAAATCCACTTTATTTTTTTCATTTTCAGAAGCCAAATTGTTTGCTAAATTTAACCTGAATTAGCACATCTTGATGCTTACTTTGGGATACAAATTATTATTGATGACAAGAACATTGTCATACTCTACACATTTCTGGACGGAGTGTTGAATGAGACAGATCTGGGTTTCAAAACATTTTGGGGTGCATCTACAAGGGAGGCTGCTGACAGTTCCTGCGTTGGTTGTGCTTGAGCTCTGCCATGCTATGAGCCAGATACAGTCCAGCAGCCGAGCAGCCGCATTAACAAAGCCTCACCTCTGAGCACGTAGGCTCTTTCATATCCCCAGATACGATCTCTTGCTATATAGCACAAAAGGAAATGGAAGCAAGTAAAGGATTTTAAAAGGATTTTAACATTTCTAATCGTGACCCATCTTGTAGCCTGCTCCTTTCGCTTCCAGCAAGGCATGGAGGCTGTAGCAGGAGGGGAAAACTGAGGCTGGCACACAAAAAGGTTTGCCCCAGAAAAGGGATAAGGCCAGGCTAATTCGGCTGTAAAGCTTCGGAACCGACTCACCTCAAAGTGAGCTCCTGGCCTTCTCTGCTGGCCTTTTCCATGTAGAGATATTCCCTCTAAATCTCTGTACCACATGTTAGGACCTTTACATCTGGCATAGTCCTCTCATACCCCTTCTCTTTTGGCATTGCTGCGTGCTAACTCTCCCCCTAAAAATGAGAATAAACAATAGAAACAACAAGAACAGCAAGAAGAAATCAAGCAGAAGGCAGAAGAGGGGTGTGAACAGCTATTTTCTATCTGCTGAAGGAATACATCCCAGTGGAAAAAAAATAATAACTGCTGCACGATTAACAGAGAAGAGATTCCTGGTTTGAAAGCTCACCATGCATATGTCACATCGTCTTAATGATGACATTTATCACACCACAGCCTTTGAAGAAGGGGAAGTCCAGAAAAGAAAACAATATTTTTTGAAGGCAGCTAATCCCATGGTTATATTAAACAATGCTCCTGGACTATCTAAAACCAGCATGGTTTCTGGCGATGTCAGGTTCGTTAGAAAGCTCTTCCCACTGCTAAACAGCAGGAGCGGTGCACTGTGACATTAGCTAGCAACAGTGGTGAGCAATCACCTCTTTTACACAGCTGTGGGTGTGCATGATTAAAAAATAAATTGGGGATCCATTTACCAACTGCTTCTCAGAGAAAAAGAAGAAGAAAGGAAATATTACCAAATGTAGGAAAATTTCTTCCCTTTTCTTCTAGCCCAGCTAATTTTAATTTATCTTTTTGTAAAACCCTAAGCATAGAAAGACATATCCTTCAGATAATGTACCAAGTGGGAGAAAAAAAAGACTGAAAAAGATTTCAAATGACAAAGAATGTACTGTGCCTTCAATACAGGTATGAGAGGGCTGTTAGGAGAGGGAAAGTAAGTGTTTATGGGGCCAGACTGAATGTCTTCACTGGGACTGATCAGGCTATTCCAGCAGAACAGATTTTCCATTAGCAAATGTGATTACCTCTGTATTGATATATTCTGTGAAAACATACAGAATTTGATTATGTTTTTGTGGGGAAAAACAAGAAAATGTTTCTAATGTCCTTAAAAATTTGTTTTGTTATAGTGAAAATACTTTGGATCTTGCTTCAACTTTCATACTGTATTGAAGTTAATCTCATTCTTGCATATATTTATATTATAATTCGTATTGTATAACATGTTTACCTTCTTATGTTAGAATGCTGTAAAAATTAAACATTTGTAGCTAATCGAACTTAAATATGCTGGCAACTTTATTCCATGAGAAAGTCCGTATTTCGTATTTTGATTTTGCTTCAGAGCAAAAAAGCCAGCATGGTCTCAACTGTTAACATCTCTTAGTGCAAAGTTCCCTTTTGCAAGCAGGTCTGTAATTTAGGCACACACAGGTGCAGGGGAACGTATAACGGGATTAAAACATATTCCTAGCAAGGAATTTGCCTAAATCAGTAATGTTTTTCTGAAGTCCAGGTCTACAGATATCCTTAGGCATTAAAATCCCTTGGTAAATCTGGCCAAGGGAGGCTGCCGCCTGAAGCCATTCAGTGCCATCCTTGTTCTCCCAAGGAACAACTTATTTCTGCTGGTGGTGGCGGCTGTACCTGCTGGAGAGAAGAGGCTCCACGCTGGTTGTCCCCCCCACCAGTCAGCAGAGACAACCCTGCCCACCTGGCTGGACCCCAAGCCTGCCTGCTCTGGAGGCGCAACCGCCTCGGTGTCCCTGGTGCCCATCTATTCCCGAACGTGCCAGGAATATCTATACGCACCACTGGGAGATAAAATATCTGCTTCACTTTCTGCACTGGTGTCCTTCAGAGCTGGATGGTGGGGTCTGGCTCCTGCTTTGCAACCATGTTGACACAGAATTGAAGACATGAGCGTGGAAACGGGAACATGCAGGGGCTGTGCTTGAAACCCTGGGACTGGGAGCCAGGCTTTGAAAGGATCAGATGGCTAATTCTTACTGAAAACAGTGGGAATTCGGCACGCAAACATCTTTAAAAATGTCAGCTTTCTTTTAGCAGACATCAAAATAAAAGGTGTGAGTCTTACTTATTTTCATATCTTCAGACTTAAACAAATAATTGTCTTAGTTAAGTAAGTTTTCACTGGAATTTTCTCAGACTTCCGAGTACATTTTTTCATTATATTCACACATATATCTTGTTGTAGACAGCTGAAATTTAAATAACCATCTGGAAATTTATCCAGGGCACTAGCTGCTATTTTTTTTTCTTAATGATACAGAACTGTTGACAATCACGCACAGCTGTGTGTCCTCAATGGCAGTTTACCCCTTACCAGACAGAAGGTGAAGTGGCAGGTCTCTTTACTCCCCAATCCAAATGTGTGATGATGCTACATGAGATGAACCCCAAATTGAGTAACTGTACCAGGACAGAGAATATTGGTTTAGTCCATCTCCTATTGGAGTCAATAGCATAACACACGTTTTTATTGGTTTTTTAATATCCTTTTCTTCTTGCATATTCCATTTCTTTGGAAAATAAATGCAGATAAATAGAGAATAACACCATCTATATAAAAATATAAGATAGTATTCCTCCATCAGGCTTTGCTAGAATTTTGATTTTAAAATACTTTCACATACCTTATATGTCACTTCTTGTAAGGTCCAGTTTGATTTTAGTTTAAGTGACATTTAATCATTGTATCATTGAATTGAATTCATCAGTACTATCTGGAAAGCACTATCTGTCTTTTCCAATATAAAGCTACCTCCTTTAATGTTCTCTTACATTATTTAATTTAACCCACTACAGACATCTGTCTGTTATTTCCTCTAAAATGTGCTGCAGTTTGCTTACACCAAGGAAAGTGAGTAAAAAAATTAAACTCAGAATACTAGAGACGGTCAGATGCTTCTTTTTGGTTTGTATTTTTTTTCTCTCTTAAACAATCATAAAATAATTCCCAGCAAGCGTGCTGAAGAGAATGAGTTAGATAAATGGCCAGAGATCAGTAAAACCAGCTTTGAAATGTAGTGGAGCTGTGTTATTACACAGTGCTCCTGCTTGCAGCCAGCATATTTTCTCTTTATTGTAAGGCAGAGTTCAAGCTGCATATATTTCCTATTGAGCCAGACACTGCTCCTCTTCCGTTTAACTCTTCTTTATATGACAGCATTTTACCTGCCAGTAGGTTTATTATTAAGACATCCTCCACATGACTTGAAGGATTTGTTTATTTTGTCTTCTTTGCTTGCAGTGACAGAGATCAAATCTAGGTGAAATTACCCCCATGTTGCATAGAGTGAGTCCCCTTTTGTGACTCCATAGATCCAGTTGGGTTACCTATGCATCTTAGATGTGCCTGCCACACCTATCAGTATACTACCTGCAATATGATGGATTTGCAGGGCAGTCATGTCTCAGAGACCCAGCCCTCATCCACAATGAGGGAATCCATGCTAGCAAAGTCTAAAAGTACATAAAAAATCATACCATTTCAGGTTTTTACAATAAGTGGTCAGTGAAGAATCTAAAAGGGGATAATGATAGCATTAAACTAAAGAGCAAGTAAGTGCAGTCTCGAGCCCAGGCTCACAGTAGCCATCAGCACTGCCCTGGCACAGCTCTGGCCCATGCTGGTTTGTGTGCTCCAACCCAGTGGGCTGCAAGCTGCAGGGGAGCACCCCCAGGGCTGCCCCCACTTGGTGGACAGACACTAGTTTTGGGGGAGAAGCAAGCTCAGCCACAGGCATGTGAGCTGCAAGCTGTGCCATGCCATTCCTCAGCAAGCCAAGAAAATATTCCCTCACCCATTTTATTTACTGGTATGAATATCACCTTAGTAACTAAATCAATTTTCTGCAAAGATCCAGCAAAGCCTCTAAGCAATTGCTTCATCCGGATGAGTTCCCAGTCACAGCTTCTGGCAGGACTTTTTTCCACATGCTTTACTGGCCTAAAGGCTTTGTTAGATCGAGACCTAAACAAAGATTGAGACCAGAACTGGGGATAACCTTTCTATGCAGAAATAACCACCATGGTTTCTTCAAAAAATCAGGTTTTTATTCTTTAACCCAACATAAAAAATATTTCTTATATTCCTTCCCCCTGTTCCTGATATTTTCTTACATGTTTTACCAAAGCAGGCTTCTCTGCTCTGAGTAGCTTTTCAGAACCTTCCATTCTTCATTTTTCTTTTCTCATCAAAGTTGTAGCTGTATCAAAGCTCAAAGGATCTAGTCAAGACATACTAACCTCAGGTGTAACACAGCCTAAATGTACAGTTCTATGTTCTTTATTGCATGAAATGTAGAAAGTTTAAACACGATTATTCACAATCCAAGCAATTAAAACAGCAAACAGATGTCCATGTTGTGAGAATAACACAACTAAATCTAAGGAACCACCTGGTTCGTTTATCACAGGTTATCAGTTTGGGATTCCTTCACCTTTAGATTGCCCAAGTTTTAGCTTGTCCCTGAGCCTGTCTTCTAAAATGGGGATTCATTTTCTGTTCCTCAAGTTCAACTAAAGAATCTCAGACAGGACAAGCCAAAATTGCCATTAGCGTTACAGTAAGTCAGGGATAAATGTTAATTTAAAAGTGCATATGGGTGGCTTTAACAATATACTTTATTTGCCTAACTTAGACTTACCCTGACTTGTGTGGCTCAATCCAGTAGTATTTTGCACCATCCACCCCACCTGGCCTTGTACCCCATCCCTCTCCCTGGTCCTGTTCCCCTTCACCCCCTCCACCTGCTCTGGGAGGCTTCACGCATCGGGGTTTGTTCCCCAGCTATGCTGCTGCATCCTCCGGGAACCCTTTCTTCTCTCTGACCCTCTCCATACCACCGAGTCCTCTTGAAACTGTCACCTTAAAGCTTTCCTGTTCACTTTAGCTTCTGATAAATGTTAAGCACCATTTCTGTTCTTTGCATTTCCCCATCATTTGTAGCCGGTCTGCAAGAATACTTTTCTGGCACCTTTGCTGTTTTTAAATTCCAACTTTTTCTTCTTTCATCTCCATCTCTGTCTTCATACATTATTTTCCTTGTCTAGCAGCACAAGTGCCTTTGTTATCCACTCATTTCTCATCTCTGTCCTACCAATTTCTGTAAAGTATTTTCACATATCACGTAGCAGAGATGTAAAGTAAAAAGAAATTGTGTTCTACATGGAAGGCATTTTCTAAGTGCTATACTGGTTCCTGTATTTGATGTTATTTTCTAGCCTTGGGAAACTCTATATAAACAGAAAAAAGCATATCAAGTGGTGGAAAAAAAAAAAAAGAATTGTCTTTTTGACCAGAAATGATGGAGCACAGTAAAGAGGAAGGCAGAAAAAGTTTAAGTCACCTTAGTAATTGCCATTTCTGGACAGGCTCTACGTGGGGCAAGGAGCTGCTGGAAAGCTTTGACCCAAGTCCTGTTCCTGTTGCTGCAGTTCTCGATAGCAGCATCAGCCGTAATTGGATGTCATTGCCCTGGAGAAGTGGCACAAAGCAAAAGATTCGGGAAGCAGAGAATTGTTCCGTTGTTAATTCTCTGTGTTCAAAATTGTGATTGTGGTAAAAATCCAAACAAAAGTTAAAAACCTCTAATAAACCTTCCAAGAGCTCCAGGTTGGCTTCCTGAAAATGCAGTGACAAATTGCATCCAGTTCCCACACCCAGCTCTGCGGATCTGCTTGCAGAAATGACCAGATGCCCGGTAATTATACAAATACATCAGCAGTGTTATCAGCACATACCTTTCCACATAGCTTTAAACTATCTGCCCTCTGGACCAAAAAGAAAAATCCCCAAATATTGTGATGATGGCATATCCTTTTAATAGCATATATTCCCCTGAGATCCCACTGACTGTCAACTAAACATTAATTCATTGATATAAATTGACTTATATCTGCAATGGGCATAGAAATGTATTAGTGAAACTATGACTCATATCTGGGATTTATGTGAAAAATTAATGAATTTGAGAAGCAGAGAACTTGTCAGCATGAGACCTTCTTTTATACACGTGCTCTGTGGCTTGGGCTCTGTGTTAATCCTCAAAAATCATATCTCAGAAGGCTGCAAAGGTGTTTGTATGAATTTAAGTTATTTCCTTGAACAAATGAGCAACTTCAGGAACTTTATAATCATTTCTGGTCCTCGTCATGGTACGAAACAGGAAATTGGAGCACCCTATACCTTCAGAAGCTGAAATGAAGAGTTACACAGGGAACATACACTATTCATGGAACATAAAATACACATTATCAGTACAAGAGAAAGCTATTTTCTTTGGCACAGTAAAATAAGGCAGCCTGAAAAACATGCAGCGGTACGCCACTTGGGTAGAGCCCCGAGTTAAACAGCATTCCCCGCCTGTCAGGACCCTCGTTGCACAGGCCTGCCGCTGTAATGAACGGGGATTTGGTTTCGGTAAAGACTTCAGGTTCATCGACCATAGTACAATTTGCTTAATTTTGTATTCATATTCTGTAATTACACAAGTGAAAGAGATGGCAGCAGTATACCATAAACGTTTTGTTGGTGTAAAAACTGGAAAACTGCAGTGTGAAGAAGTAAAAAGTCATTTAAAAGTAAAGCCTGAGAAAAATAAAATATTAGATGAGGGCAAAGCTTTCAAACGGCAGGATCAAGTTACATTTTAAATCAGATCTATTAATTAGGCATTCACTTGTAGGTGGAATTAAGATGTCCTTATGTGCATATGTACTTGGCTGTATCTTGGATTTTTGACTAATATCTATCTGAAGATCCCAATGTTGTACATCTAGGATATTGTAATTTGTACTATGAGCCAATGAAATAAGTTGGGATTCATCTGAACTAACTTCATTAAAAGTTAGACATCTGGTTGAAATTAATCCTTTAGTTTCCTTCTGTAGTCAGGGAGGAAAGAGAGGCATTGCTGGAGAACAGTTCATCCCTCCCATATCACAAATGCTGTCCCAGAATAGGATGAGCAGCTCCTTGAATATGCCTCTGCATAGACTATGGCTGGATTTAGATGTCTAGCTCACATTAAACGCTACATTTGTACAGACTGAAGCTAAATGAGTTGAATCCCTCCCAAAGGCACGAGACTGAGAAATAAAAGGTTAGGTTAGGTCCACTCCAGTTTCTCTGCTGCTTTGCTCAGTGAAGGTAGGTAAGTCATTTCATAGATCCATGTTTCTTTTCCTTCTTCCCTCCTTCATTTATCTGAAGTGTAATCAGCTAATACAACAGGGTTCCTTCCTCCTGTCTGTGTTGTCTGCACACTGTTATAATATAACGGTAATGTCTGGATAAGGCTGGACATCAAGAATACTGTGTTGCTTTAGCCATTTACATATACAGTGCTTTGCTTATGGTGGTGGTTTGCAACATATGCACTTGCCACACCAGTTTCTGTTTCTTCATTCTGGTGCAGCTTTTTGTGATCAAATGTAATATCTAAATATGCCTGTAGAGCTCATGAGGAAAGTCAGAAGGAGCTGCACATGCCTCAGTCAGACAGAAACTAGATGTTAAAACCTCAATATTTTGTCATAGGTCACAAATATTACAAAAAACAACAACAACAACAACAACAACAAAAGGAAAAATATGGCAATAGACTTGCACAGCCTCATACTAGTATTTCCAGCATTACTTTTGTCCTGAGTCCTGCTCTTGAGCAACAACAGTTAATGGAAGTCCTCTGTCTCTGTTAGTGGAATTATATGAATAATGCAACATGATATTCATTTGCTTTTTTCATCCCACCATTCCTCCACTAAGCCAGCTGCCAGCTTTAACTGTCATTTCCAAGGACCTAAAGATCAGGTGGGATTATATACTGAGGCTTTTCTGATTAATAACTGTGTGAATCAATAAGGTGTAAGCCATTTAGCATAATATTCCCATGAAATACTAAGTTCCCAAGTTTGTAACAGCTCAATTTTTAGTTCCTATTTCTTATGCATCTTGATATAGATGTGCCTGTTAAAGTTGAATAAACTGTCATGGCTAGGGAGTAGATAGGTTTCTTGCATTATGCTGAATACTTTCTTCTTGCTTTGACAAAATACATATATCCTTCAGGAACTGTAAGCTTTTAGATGTGTTATTTACAAGCTTTTTATTTCGCAAGTATGCCGGCAGATTTTTGAATGAAGTTGTGAAGAGAGGGATTCATTAACATGGAATTAGGTGCTGCGCTTCTTTTTTTCAGTCAGTACAATTTCTTTGCATCTTTTCAACACTGTTTTTTACCTCTTGAGCTTCATAATTTAAGACTAAAAAGAAATCAGAAAGCAGCAACTTTAAAATAGGAAGCACTTCACCACTCAGCAGGTATTTGGGGAGTAGAAATCTGTCTTATCTTACTTACCTGACTCCCATCCTAGCTCTGTTCTCTCATCTAAACAGCTAAGAAGTGGGAAACTGAAGAAGGCTCCAGATGCGCTGAGAGGACTTGAAACAGTTATAGGGAGCTAGATATCCTGAATAAATACTTTGATGACTAGGGTAGTAGTTTCCCCTTCCTGCACCCGAGTTGTCCGGCTTGGAGGCGGCGGTGACACCGCTCCAGCCCGCGCAGCAAACGCGCTCGGAGTTAGTCTGCAGAGGCAGACACAGCAAGCAAGGAACCCTGCTGCCACGGTCCTCATCGAAGTCTGAGATTGATATAACTTCTTCCCAGAGTTTATGTGGTGCCTAAAAGCAAGAGAGCTGCAAGAAGGACAAGTGCATTTGACAAGACCAAGGACTGGTCAGTTCTGCCATGATTTTCTCTCTTTCCACCTCTTTCTTCCTGTTCTTGCTACTTCACTGCTTAACATCTTTGTTCTCTGGGGCTCAGTGATTTAATGTACCGTCACTAACGGCAATTCAGCCCTCAGATTTCAAAAGCTACAATACAATTCTACGACTGTACTTATGAAATGGGCAGAAAAAAAAAGCAAAGGTTACTAACTAGAGATCTCGTTAGAAATATTGTTCCTAATTGGAGACCAGCGTTAATGAACTAACAAGGAAAAAAGGAAAAAAAAAGGCAGTATTTGGAAGAGCCAGTTCAGTAATGAACTGTCAGGGCCTACTCTCTTCTCACCTAATTGAAGCATTGCTGCTTCTTCTGCCTTTTTTTATTGAGTTGCCTTTGGCTTTCAAAATACTTTCCGCAGACAAATTGGCATGTGGATTTTATATTAACTTCTGGATTTGCTGCACTTCACTTTTATAGTCTTGTTTAGGTGTTGAGTGTGTTTTTCTTTTTTTTTCCCTAAATAAAAGAAAGAACATTTTGACCTTATTAATAACAGTGAAACCTCACAATTTTTCAAGTCATTTTCAGGCCCACGCAGCTTGGCCCACACAAACCTATTCGCATACAAGTGCAGCCTACACATAAACAGGGATATGGTTGTTTTTTCCATCTAGAATGGTGGTTACACTAGCTGATGACATTAAGAGATGAATTAGCTTGTTTTGCCTCCCATTTTCAAGTATTTTTTGTGGTTTTCTCCTTATATGTTTTTAAGTTTCTAAGTGGCAATTTAAGGATTGCTGTTCTGTGTCTATAAAAATAAAGTTTTGTACCAGGAGGAGGAACTGAAAAGACAGACTCATCCAAACTCCTTATACTAAATGATGCTACTTACTAGCATTTGTGTTTCATCAACAAAAAATATAATTAGATCTCTCACGAGAAATAAAGAAGAAATTTGGTTGCCCTGCCACAGGTGTGACCTTAGGATGGTTTCTGGTGAGAGAAAGCGCTCTTTTCCTGGCTTTTTTAGTCCCCAGAGTAATTCTGCAAAGCTTTTGCTCTAAAATAACATGAACCATGGTTTCATCTCCTAAGGTAACCAAATTAACTTAGATCTACAGGCCAGTCTGCCAGGGAAGAGACTTGCCTCTGTGTAGGGCTGCAGCCTCTTCTGCAGATCCCCACCTCACCCTTTGCTGCAGCTGCCCTGTGGGCCCCGAGGAGAAATCTTCTACAAAGAGGGAAGATTTGGAGCTTCCTTGACTTTTGTAACAAACGAAGTACAAGCCTGTGAAAGATATTAGTCTTAGCAAGGAAGTTTTACTATAGGTTTCAGTAGGACTAAGGTTTTCTTGCTTGCTCGCTCCATGGTTGATGTTTCCTACACGTAGGCTGCTGGGTCTCCCCCTCATACGCTGGGATGGAAGTTTCTCCATCATCAGATTAGAAAAGTACTGGTGTGTGCCATCAGGCTGATGCTTCCTTCCCGTGCAAAGCCTGGGACGAGGAAGAGGAGAAGAAGTGGCTCTGGCCTGAGTCTCACCCCAGCGTGAGGGCATGAACTGTCCCAAGATTAATATCTCTGAAAATAAAGGTCTTTCTACAAATACAGGTATGCTTTCATTGGAATGCAGCAATAAAATGGATGAATTGGGGGGTGGGGGTGGGTAGGGTAATTTACCCAAAATAATCAAATAAAATACTAGAAAAACCTCTGCCACATACAAAGTAAACATTAACAGCATAAGCAGCTCAAATTCCTTCCTGAAACTGCCTAAATGAAGCTGGTTGCGTTAATCTAAAGTAGAATCCAACCTGCATTAATTACCATTGCATCTGATCCTCTTTCTTAAGCCTTGGTGTTCATTATATTGCACAATAAGATTTTCTGTGTATTTTGTACTTACTTATCACCACTTGACAAGTCTCAGAATTACTAACGCCACAGGTTTGTCATAGTTTAGTGTCATTTCTGCTTGTATCATAATTATTTTTTACGTTTCATTAAGTTTTTATGGGATTTTAGATATTCTCACAAATTATTTACTTCATATATGTTAATTTGTTTTATTTGCATTTCTTTGTGATCCCTTTACAGCTAACTACCAATTACTATAGAATCAGATACTAATGCCATCATAAACTATCATATCTATTGCATATAGTTTATAATAAATAATAGATTATGCACATTTAAATGACTAATTTGTCATTCTATAATGTTGTTCACGGACACATCCCAAAATACTCTAAACATCCTGATGTAAGTAATTATTAGCTGTCCCCATGTGAACACATAAACAAAGAGGCTCAGAGAGATGAAGTGACTTGCTTATAGATATTAATTTTAACGACCTAATTCAAAGTCCTATCGAGCCTACCCATTGCCTCCAATAGGATTTGAATTGGTCCCCAAAAGTCAGCGGGAAACACAAAACAGTCTGCTATATCTCTGTTAGGGCCAGGTCTTCTAATTAATAATCCTGAAAATGATTCAACAAAACAAGAAGAATTTAGTTTTATTTGTTGTAGCAAGAAGTAGGTTATTAACTTCCAAGGTCACTTTGGTGTCCCAAAGGATCGTTAGCTGCCAAGGCTGTGAAAAGAGATCACACTTGTAAATCCTGACTGATCAGTTTTGCTGCTGAGATTTTGTGTCATTTACTGTCTGGTAGATCATAAATTCTTTCTATCACCAGTTGCTGTCAATGAGTACTTTCTTCCAGCCAGAAAGTGTCTCTTGGAGACTGAAAAAGAGTTTAGTGTTTTGTCATCCACTTCATCTGGGTGGTTTCATATCTGCAGGAGGAGATGTATTACCTGTATATAGCAGATGAAGTGCAGATGTACCATAAAACCTCCCTCCTTTATCTTTACTTGCTAATGAACATTATTAGCTGAAAATTGATGGATTTGAAGGCAAAGCTCCATCCCTCACGTCACCAGTAATGATACAACTAATGGCATTTGGTGACCCTTCAACGTTTTTGAATGAACTACATCAGACTGAACCCACGTCGGAGTGAGCGGTCATTCGGTAGCAAAAGGGCACCAAGGGGCAATTTTTCCTTACTGAGGGGAAAAAAAGTCAGGGGGCCAAACCAATCCCTTAGGATTCCCAAGCAGAAAGGGGGATTCCCCATTTTAAAAACGGTTATCACACAAGGGACAGGAAAGGACATTTTCACATCTTCATAAAAAAGCACAGGCCAAACACCGTAGCAGAGCCCATTAGAGACTCGGAAGTGCCCCGGCAGACCTGGGACAGCCGAGCATCTTCCCTCAGGAGCCACAGGAAAGCTTTGGTAACGCTGCGCCTTTCTGCAAAGCCTGCAGTTCCCTGCATGGAAAGGCAAGCTTGTTTTTGAATACTGTCAAGACTTTTGACAATACTAGCATTTACCCTGTTCGCGATGTGCAGATCTTTCTCAGTTCTTTTTTTAGTGCAGAAGCAGTGTCAAAGATAGATATATCTCTCTTCAGCAGGCCCACCCAAGGATTATGATAGATTTTTTTTTTTGAGACTTTTAGCTCAAACTGTCATCTCCAGTTTAGTTTTTCAGAAGCAAGTATGCAGCTGCATTTCAATCCAATCACAGTAAACATTATTCCACAAGCAACATGATCTCTACTCTTTACAGGGTCTAACTAGTAAACAGCAATCCTAAATCCATCAGTAAGTATGTGTCGCCTTCCCTAAATAGACTTTCTGCAAAATCCTGGGAACGTAATAACCCGTCAGCAACCGAATTACTTTATTGCCTACTACTTCACATGCTGTTGAAAATTGTTTAAGACAGAGGATAACACTGAAACAGAGCAGAGCACAGGAATATAAGAACTTCTGAGGCAACGCGGACTGCTGTAGACCTGCTCCAGATATGTTGTATCACCATGGAGAAGTTACTTCACCTCTTTTTCTATTTATCACCCATCGCCTGATTTATCTGTCAGGTCTTGTTCATCTTCCAGGCAAAGAATGGCTCCTGCCACATAAACTTGCAGGCAGAGCCCAGCACAAAGGGCCCCTGCCTGACACTAAAAAAACAGACTTTTATAACTGATCCTCTGTCCAATTTTGATACACAGGTTGCAGATGACTGCGCAATGTGTGAACATTTTGAGGAGCAAAGTCCAAGATCACCAATAATGAACTTAATTTGGGCAGTTTAACAATTTAATAACTGCTTGTTGTCACCCCCCAGCCCATCCTTCCCAGCAGAGTTACTGAAGCAGGAGTGTACACATGTATTTCAGCACAAAGTGTGCCAAGGCTGAGACTAAGCACGCTTTCACCTGTAGTTAAATTAAGCTGCTGGAGTTTGCAATGAAGCAGCAGAGATTCACACATCCATCCTATTCTGTTGTGTGTGCCAGAAAGGAGAGAAGAAAAGGGAGAGAAAATTCCAGCAGATGTGCAGTCACGAACAAGTTCAGTTCCTCAGCTATTTTCTAAGACCATGGGAGACTAAGATCTGGGAGCCATACTTAAATACAGAGCTACGTCATCACAAAACCTGAAAATACATTGTACAGCCCAAACCAGTTCTCTTCTGAAGGGTGCACACTGTGGAAGAGGGCCTAGTTCAGAGTCCCCCAACACTTTTTTACCGCAATACTGATCCAAGCTGCGGCAACTCTTAAAACCCAAGCAAGTCCCTCCACCCTCCATTGCATTTATGCCTACAATATGCTAAGATTTTGCCTGGCAAATTTTCAAAGACTTTGTCTGGTTCTATTTCAACCTGAATATCTCATTTGTGTGGATTTTGGGTATTTTCTGCATCTGTCTTATCTAAATGCAGGCTGCATGGCCAGACCATGTTTCTGGACATGCACTTGTTCTCATGACAGATTAAGTGATTACTTTGGAGTATGTCACAGACCACGTAGTCATGGCTGAGCTAGTCTCTTCTTCCTTATAGAGTAAAAGCGTGCATATGAGAACACTGGTTGCAATTACTGCAAGATGCCAACCAAGACGTTTTAATAAAATCTTTCCATTTTTATCCATACACCTTTTCTTGTTTGAATTCTTTTCCATGCCAGTTTCATCCATTTTTATTAAAACTATCTGCTTCCAGGAGAAAATAACCCAACTGGATGCCAAAAAAAGATTTTTAACAGAAAATTTCTGGTGCGTTACAGTAGCTAATTAACATTTAGAAAGTATTTTGAAGATGGAAAGGATTACAGCGATGCTAAGTATGGTAGCAGTTATCCTCTTCTAGTGAGTAACAATTATTATGTATCAGCATTTTTAAATGACATATCATCCCCACACTTCTCCCATTGACAGATAGAGACATACATATTGACGGTAGCATAAATAACTCATATATCATTCTTCAGTCTTTACATTAGTGGCACATGAAGAAGAGGGAAATATGCAAAAATTGACTTTTACAGATCTACGGAGAGAAATCTACATCAAAGCACAGATATAATTAAAGTGATATTTGAAAAGCTTCAGTCATGCACACTTTGTCTCTTTCTCCCTCTGTTGGTTCTCTTCAACATTTATTTATTTTATTGATCGGATGATTCTGTGATATGCCAAATAAAGTGGAAATCTACTGTTCAACACAGATTTATATAACATGCCCTCTATGTGTTCCTTGGCTGCTTGGTGGGCCTTCGGAGCCTTATTTTCAGTATTTTGATTGTTTGAGAGTAATATCAAGGGTGACCTGTACAGCAATTTCCTTTCTGTCAAACCGCTTTTATTCTTAATTAAATGTTGTACTGCAATGTGTTTGGATATATTCACTGACCTGTAGAAAGAAAAAAAAAAGTGTATTCAAAGAATGGTTTGCCCAGAATAGATCCCATCACTGATAAAGTACTTATTTCCTGTAATTTATTGCTACACGTGACTGTAGCTATAGCATCAAGTGGTAAGACCTCATTAGGTCCCTTAAGGTCAGTCTAAGCTTGTGCTCAGACAGAAATATCCAATACAGACTGAGATATCCAGGAAAAGCTTAAAGCACTAGGTTCATTTTTCTATATCTAAGTCACAGCACATATCACATGGCCCCCCTTGACACTGGCACTGGTAAAGGTGCCCAACTTACCTTCAGCCTACAGTATGCAACTTTTTTGGTCTTAGTCACTTTGATTGTGGTCCATGGCAGTCAAGCTAATTTAATTAACCCCTTCCATGGAAAGGGGAGGGATCTCCCCTCCACAACCACCCTCCACAACTACTCCTTCTCCCTCTCCTTGCTTGCTGCTGCTCTGTCCTCCTCCTTTCCATCTCTTGCACCAGCTTTGGTGGCCAAGAGACATCATTAACTCATCTCACAAAAGCAATCTAGCTCTTTTGGCTCTATATTAATGAATTAAATCAATACATCTGTTGTGCACCAGAGTTGGCACAATGCAAGGGGTGGGGACACACAGCCAGAAGTAAAGAGGAAAGGTAGAGATAGCAGGATGGAGAGGGAACTCCCCCGTTTGGCTGCAGTGACCTTCTATCCAGGCCCACTACATTTCATATCAATACACCAGGATTCATCTCACTTAACTGCAGCCAGATGGAAACAGGATCAGTTTTAGGCTATTTCCTCCCCTCTGTAGAGAAAAGAAAATGGCACCTCTGCAGAATGATTCATCTTGTCTTATCCCTCTCCACTGACTACAGAGGACACCTTGACAGCAGACTTAAATTAGACTTCTAAAGAGCAATTTGAGTGTCTAAACAAGTGTGACTAAGTGTTAGATGAGACACCCTAGGGTGTCATATCCATCAGCCTCATACAGACATTTTAATATCCCAGACCATCCATAATGGTACTGATTCCTAAATGTAGGCACCTAGATCACTCTCCCAACATCTCACTTTTCTAAGTGCAGTTACTTTAAAAATAAAGGGAATGACTCTTCAATTTCCCCTCCTTTCACACTGGTGTCACCCTGTGGACCCAAAGAGAATTGAAAATATAAAGAGAAATCAAATCTGAGCACATTTTCCATCTTTCTTCCAGGAGCCTAGTCTAGCAGGATTAGTCAAAGAGAGTAGCTGATCAGGTAACTGCACGTTCTTCCTCTCTTGTCTGCAGAAACAAATACTTGGGGTTTTTTTGTTACTTTTCTGAATCCCCATTGAAAGCCATCCACTCAGACTGAATTCTGCCACTCCAGAAAATCTGCCCATGGAAGTTAAGTCATCATCATGTTGCTGATTCTGCTCAGTAATCTAAAAAATCTATCTTTGTATTTTCCCCAATGGCTCCCATTGCTATGGTATCCAAATTTCTCACCATACATTCAGCGTCTCGCATCTCAGTGTTCAAAATGTCTCAGGGTCTATAGCACTCACATACTTGCACTTTAGTATGTGGCCATTTAACTGCATATACTTTAGAGTGTCTCCATACTCTGCCCAGGCTTTCTGACTAGGATATTCAGCCTTCGCTATTATACTTCCCAGAACTATAGCCTCTCTCTGAAGGCAAAACCTCCAGTACTTTAAACCCACATCAATACAATTCCAAACACAAACAGACAGCGATATTTTTAGTAAATATGCTCTTGGCCTGACAGCGCAGTCCCTTCATACCTTGACCATAGAGAACTCAGGTCAAAACCACCAAATAGATTTGAGTGGGGAAAAACAGAACAATAACAATAAAGGAGGAAAACAGAGATGCTTTTACCCCAAAGCACATGATACTTGTTCCAAGCACAGAAGTCCAAGTTCACTTCTTTGGCTAAAGAAGGTTTGAACACTTCTTCCAGGTTACAAAACAGATTCATAACACTGGGTTCAAGAATACTGCTGAGAGAGTACTTTCAGTATCTCCAGCTAATGCTACCTGACTTGAAACAATGTGCTCAGATATTAGTTGAGGTAGATATCAATTTTCAACACGAAGTACGTCCTAAAAAACTATAGATCTGTTATTTGTATCATTCAGGCAAGATCTTCAACCAGCTTCCACCACTTAGGGTATTGTCTTAACACCCAGGCTAATGAGTCATTCCCTCTCTGGTCCTGTTATTTTCTTTTATTGCAGTGTGTTACTGTAGCACTCAAAATAACTCTTGCCAAACTGAGCAACTTCTGAATATTTTTATCTTTACAGTATCTCTTGCCTATAGACACAGCCTGTATAAATATTTCTTATCTGTCCTCTGCAGTCTCCCGAGAGCTTCAACTAGATTAAGTTGGATAGAAACCAACACAAACCAAGATTACACCTGGCAATTGGGAAATCCAGAAGGAATTCTGTCACTTTGCAAATATGTGCAAGTAGGAACTGGTACTCCAGTGGCAACTGTCTTTCATACATATATATATATATAAAATTTCTGGGACTATGAGATGTAGGGTTACCATTTAGTATGGCTGTTTATATAACTTTTCAACTGTCTCTGCAGAAACAGCAACCTGAACTTTTCATTCCCAGGCAGACCTCTGCCAGGAAGCTTAGAACTTAAAAAGGTGCCATGTCCGTGAGATCATAGCGCATATACCAGAATAAGCATAGAATCACAGAATAGTTTAGGCTGGAAAGAACCTCTGCAGGCTGTTGTGTAGTCCAGCCCCCTGCTTGGAGTTGGATCCAGTTTGATCAGGTTTATCAGGAACTCACCCAGCTGAGCTCTGAGGATCTCCAGGAATGGAGATTTGACAACCCCTCTGGGCAACCTCTTCCAACGTATTTCCTTACATCGAATCAGAATTTCCAGTATTCCAATTTGTGTCTGCTGACCCTTGTCCTAAGCACCTCTGTATCTGTGCACCTCTGAAAAGTGTTTGGCACCATCTTCTAGACAGCTTCCCATTAGGTAGCTGCAGACAGCAACAAGATCTCCCCTTGTCACGTCTTAAGGCTGAAAAAGCCCAGTTTTCTCTTTTACATCCCATGATCCAGCCCCATGACTTGCTTAGTGATCTTCTGCTGGATTTGCTCCATAATGTCCGTGTCTTCCTTGTCTGAGGAGCCCAAATCTGGACACAGCGCTCTAGATGTTTGTCTCACCCACGCTGAGAGGAAAGGAAGGTTCGCTGTGCTCGGGCTCTTGCTATTTTCTCTTGGGTATATAATACAAAGGTGCAGCTTTGACTATGTGATCCAGAAAGCTTCTGGAGTGTTCTTAATGTAACACTAAATGTGAAACCACAGCAGAAATGTTCCAAGCTTATCAGGATGGAAGGTTCTCCTTAATCAGAAATTCCTTTGGGGGAATGAGTTTTAGCTGGATATTTCTTTCTACATGTCTCCTGGTTTCTTAACCAGAAACGATGGACTTCATGCAGGAACCTGTCAAACAAAAGTTGCAGTCTATTTCATGTAGGAAATCAGATTATTTTAACGGACCCTTTTGACCCTAAATTTACTTTAACTTTCTTGGTTCCAGCTGCTACTGTTGCTTCGGGCATAAACTGCACTTGATTCCTATGTGTAGCAGGACCCATTCAGCAATATTCGGACAAACAACTGTAAGAGTGAATACAGCTAGTTTTAGCAATACTTGCAACAGAAGACAACTTGGGTGCCATAAAAGTACAGCTTGATATGTCCATGAGCAGGGCATTGCATAGGATTTTTCAAAGGAATTCATAAACATGAAGCCGTTCCCTGCACAGGCTCACAAGGACAATCAATTTTGTTCCCGTGGACAAGCTGTTCATTGATAATCGGTGTCACTTCAGACAGCAAAGAAACAGAATCTCTCTCTGTCTCCTTCACCACCAAGACATTAAAGGAGGCAAGGTAGGAAAGGCTCTTCTTCAGTAAGCGACCTGGCTAGTGAAAACTGCACAGTAAATCAGGTCACTGCAGATGACTGTACCAAGCGGGGTCTTGTGCTAAACTAGGGCTCAGTGAGACATAATCTTACTCCAGGTGCATCCTCTTTGGAGATTTTCCTCTACAAAATCATCACGAAGTGCCATGTGCACCCACCCAGAACCAGCTGGTCACATTTCCATCTGGTTAAGTAGCCTGAGAATACCTAAAATTGAACCAAGGATATTTATTCTCCTTCTAAGGATTTGCATTCACTGCAAACTGCACAGCTTTGTGTTATTGTTCTTTCTTTCTGCTGGCCCCTTTTTCAGATACTTAATTGCTTCCTGGTGGTTTTGTAAGCATTTGTTTTGTTTTATCATATTGCTACACTATACATAAAAGATAAAGCAATCCTCCAGACATCTCCTAACAGTCATCTCAGCAAATGCTCTCCTCTCTTTTAATGCTGATTTAAGACAGGACTCATTCCAAGACAGGCCACAATGTTATCCATGATGCAAAAGTGATTCAAGTGGAGAGAGTAAGCCAAGGACCAGATTGGAATAACTTCCAGACTCATCCTTTTTTTATTTAAAAAAGGAACTCCAGGAAGCCCTCAGTAGCATTTCCAGGTTGTAATTTAGTGAATTGAGTGAATAACTTACTGGGGGGTAGCATGTTGCACTTTTACCTTTGCTATCTCTGCTCTATAAGAGTTTGACCTCCATGGCTGTCAGTCACTTATCTTTCCCTGTTCATGTCCTCACTTCTTTAAAGTAATATAGGCAGCCTTTTAAGCACATGCTGACATGACTGCATTTATAGAAATTTTCAAAACTAAGCTAATTGTAAAAATGTTTCTCTATCTTCAGTTAAAAATCCAAGAGTTTTTTTAATTAATTTTTTCACAGTGTTCTTAATGGTACAAATATGTCTATGGTGAGAAAAATTGGACAGAAGTGGAATTCATCAGGCAGCAAAGTTGTGAATGAAAGGCTGCATGCCTTCCTGTACCCCCACCAGGACAATAAACATAAATCTCCATCAATATAGGGTCTTAAAAACAGTAATACGACTTGGAAATGCAATCCTGTTTTATTAGGCAGAATACAGGAAGTCTGAATAATGACAGCTACTGGTGGTATCTACCACAGCACAGCAGTGGAGGTCAAAAGGGGCACCAGGCACGTCATCCACTACAAAGCTCAAGAGGTTTTGCTGTTGTCAGCCCCTTCTCCTTCTCCCATCCCTTGCTCCTGCTCTCAGGCAGAGCGCAGCCTGGAGTTCATTCATGGTCCTTTGCACATCTCTGTGTAGCCCTGGGTATGAACACCCAAAACCATTGCCATGAGGTGAGCTGACAAAACAACAGATATATTGCGTCACACTGAGATCCCAACTAGCCCTACACCCTGTCTCCAGCAGTGATAGAGCAGACGCCTGTGAAATAGTTAAAAGTCAGGGCAATCATCATTACAACTTCCCAGAATATTCTTCTAGTGTTCCACAGTCTGCAACACAGGAAGCCCCAGAGCCAAAACCAGTGTCTTTATAATAGCTTTGAACATGTTTTTCTTCCATGAATTTATCCATACAATCCATTGAAACATTTAGCATTTATGTAAATGTTTAGCGTCTGCAACGGCCTTTGGCAATGCATTATACACCTTAACTTCATGTTGTGTGACTATAACCACCTCCTTTTATTTGTTTTCAAGATGTTAAATGGAAGTATCATTTGATAATCTCAATTCATGTGTTGGAAAAAGTCAGGAGGACCACCTCTAAGACCACTGCCACTCACTAACCAGCCAGCCAAGGGAGGGAATACTTTCAGCCCACCCACTGGCTGGTTCTTAAAGCAGATGGGCCAGAAAATCTCTACAGTGAAGGTGAATAGCTATTTTGACTTATCCTAGAACTTCATAGCATAGAAGTTACCTAAGGTGTAACTTTATTGTCAACAACTGGAAGATATATCGAATCAACTCTATTGCTACAAATTATCAGAGCTACCGATAGCAAGATTTCATCAGATTTTATAATACTTTGTATTGGAGTCTAGGTTCTTGTGGTTTTTTTTCAGATCCTGATGGTCCTCAGACAGGAATTTCTTTCTCAGGTTTTTTTTCCTCTCACTCTTTATAAATTCCTAGGTGCTATGCACAACAAATTTCTATCCAGTGTGAGGCTTTAGCATGTCCATCATGGACAGACCACCCTCACTTAGCAACCCCCTTTTTATGGTACTCGGAACTGACTTAATCCACTTTATGTTACTCTGGGTCAAGACAAGTAACATGGTCTTTGTTACAATGTCAACTTTTCATCCATTCATTGCTTTCTAGCTTATTTGGCAAGCGGTTTCTGAGGTCTACAATAATATCTCCATAACATTACCTCCAAAAGATTCTCTAAAGTGCACTTGTAACTTATGATGTGTTGCAAAACTTTCTACCTACATTTCTCCGTACTCACTGATGATTGTATGGACCTTCACCACCTCTTTTCTGGGCTGAAGAATTTTGATCTGTTCAATCACTACTTGTACAAGAGCATTCTTTGACTGATTTTTTTTTTTTCCCCTGCTTAGTATCTTTTTCTGGTTTTACTGTATCTTTTAGTTGGATAGAGGGGGCTAGATCCATACCATGCTGAAGATGAGGGCAAATCCTGGATTTTTGCAACCATATGACAGTTTTTTCTGTTTTGTGTTGCTTTCCTTTCCTAACAGTTCCTACCTTCCCATTTTACGTGTATTTTTTTACTACTACTCAACCCTGATCTGGGGTTTCCATACACTTAACCATCCTAGTCAAAAAAATTTCATTCTTGAGTGTTGTTAGTCGGCTCAGACTATCATCATATTTGCAAAGCTGGGATCCATCTCTCCCCCACATGTGTGTCTAAATTGAATTTCATTTGCCATTTTTTCACCTGGTCATTCAGAAAGGCAAGGACTTTGTTTAATTTTTCAGTCAACCCTCGACCTTGAATAACTCAGTACTGTCAGCAAACTCTGTCACCTCATTGCTCAACCCTTTTACCAGACCATTTACAAATGTAGGACATCACAGGCCCCCGCATAGGTCCCTGTGGGATTATTTTGGTAATTTTCCTTCCCCGTGAGAAAAGAGCATTTATTCCTACTTTGTTTCCTATCTTTTAGTGAGTTATTTATCCTGTTCCCTTATCCTTTCACATCCTAGTGTCCTTATGAGTCTTCAGTGACAAACTTCCTTGAATGCCTTTTGCAAATAGTGGTAGACTATTACAATTATGCTGTCCATGGCAAGATTCTGTTGCCTGTTATCACACACTTACCACAGTAGACAAGTAATCCGTAGCATGTTTTTCTTGGTCAACTACAGAAGCTATCAGCAAAATGGTTCACCTACACAGTTCAAATGCTCTTTACTCAGAAAGAATACTCCCTGCCAAATTCTTGAATAGTATCTTATTCTATTAGCCAAATGTTAATTGTTAGTTCTTACTGAGTTCTAGACTAAATGTTGAGCTTGTTGGTGATATCCAGTCTCACCAGGTAGGATGTCACATGAGACAATCACATTAGCCTCTTCTATCATAATCACAATAGTTCTAAAAACTATTCCTGATGTCATAGGAAATAAATAAAAATCACTCTTGAATTAACCTGTGATGTTAGTGATAAACAACACAGCTGCCTTAGTGACCCATCTCGCTGGTGGTTTTGGTCACTTTTGTGAGGTAACACTCTAAGAGCACTTGAAAGGAGTAAGCCATGCATACAGGGGAGAGCAAGGACTGACAGTATGCTTGAACTGGAACCAAAACCATGAAGAAGGACCATTACTGCTCTGCATCCTGCCTCCCAGTGGCTCACCTCTGACAGAAGAGGACACAGTATAATCCATGATCAACTAACAAACCTCAGGAAAACAGGATTAATGAGGCACTATGTGCAATGGAGCATAAGTGCTTATAAGTTCTGAGCAGGAACCTAAGCAAACTCTCTGTGTAAAAAACAGACGGACATTTGACAGCTGAACTGACCAGCCATGTGCTGAAAGTTGGATGATAGCTATAATCCCATAGCACTTAGATTTTTGGAGAGCAGACCTAACTAATTCCTTCTTTCTATTCTGTTTATATTCTATCTTTTTAGAAAAATATAAGCCTGCTATCAAAACCTATCTTCCTGCTCCTACCAGCTATGGGACATGTAAAAACCTTAACTTTCCTGCCTCAATTTGCCACCTAGGATGAAGGGTTTGTGATGGTGGCATCCAAAAGGATCTCAAAGGTAGGGTTTGAGGGAAAATATCTTGAAGACGACACCAAAATGTTCCACTGCGTTTCTGTTTTTCGCTGCTGCACAGCCTGATGCCACTGGAAGTACCAATCTTCTAACATACCGTAGTTTATAATTTTGCCCCACGGCTTAATGGAGGAGTCTCTGAATAATAATGAAGCTGAAAACATGAGTCAACACTCTCACACATTATGCAACTGTTATTATTCTGATGAAAAAACATTGGATCTGAGAATTCATGTCACTGATAAAAAGCAAAATAAATCTTTTAAAAAATTATTTCAGTGTGATAGCTTCACTAGTTGCTTTAAAATAAATAATCCCCCAAACTTAGATAAACAAACAAAACCATCAAGATGATAATCAAGATTCATCAAGTGGAGAAAGGGTACAAATGTAGTTCTAATTCCATTCATAAACATGTCTATTATGTGGACCTAAAACTGAGCATTATTTTGTACTCTTCAATAACCAAAGAATGCAGTGAATGAACATCAGGCATGAACAAAATTCAGACCTGGAAAATATTGATCCAGAAGGATTACTGATAGGAAGTAACATGGAAGATATTGCAATGTTCTTAAAAGAATCCATAGCGGAAACACCTCTGGATGACCATGTGTGTTACAGGCCACATATAGCTCAGAAGTGATATGGCAGAACTAGAAGAGTTTCAGAGCAGAGTAATAAGCACAAGTCTGAAGAGTCAGTTTAAGAGAGATTCACAAAATTTTTTTTTTACCTGTGTGAATGGGACATGACACAATGAAAATACTGAAAAGTCTGAAGAGAACTGAAGAGGAAGAAAAAGCCATGCAAATTAACTGTTGGGAATTCAAAACCCATGCACAGAAATACATATCTAATACATCCTTGTGATTAGTTCATTGCCACAAGAAGCTCTTGTGGCTATAAATTAACACAACCTAAAAAGCAGTTGATATTTTAACCATAACAATATCAAATAGCAAAACTATGCGACTATGATCATTAATATGAACCAAAACTTTGGAAGTCTATTCATTCTTGTATTGCAGAGCAAAGAGAAAATTTAACATTTAGAAATCAGGGAGGCAGACTGATATGTATCTGCCTGCTGCATGGTTCTTTCTTCTGAGTTTCTGGTTGCAGGCATGCTCAGAGACATCATAGAACTGCAAAATGACACACTGGGGAGTACCTGAGTTCTGATTTGCAGCCCTATACTTATCTATCTTTATTTGTTCATATGCCAGGAAGCCAGACACATCTATAAAACTTCCAATGCCTGTATATTCTTGTAGGTCAATGAGATAATGTGAAAATGCTTTTATGGTGAATACTTCTGCCCTATATTCCAAAATCTGCTATGCCAAATATACCTTTTCAATTGACAACAGTGAATGGACGATATCCTCTGTGGATATGAATCAATGTAGCTTCATTGATTTCATTTTACTTGACTGATTCATGCCAGCTGAGAACCTGGTTCAAGACTTTAATTGGCTCTAAACAGCAAGGAAAAATGAAAAATCAAAATGAATCAAACTAACACAAGTATATTCAGTCATTTAATACACTAAACTGTATACTCTTTCACCAGCAGATCTCTGCATCACCCAGTTCAACATCTTTTGGATGTTGTATTTCAGTCAGTTAGGGAATGCGAACATACAATACCCAGGTAGAGTTAAAGTCCTGGAGAGTGAGGGAAGACAATGGAAGAGGACATTGTCTGTCCCAAAAATGCTACTTCTGTGAGTAATTGACTTGAATTTCCTAATCCTCTCTACTTAAATTCACACACAGAGAAGTCAGTCAAACACTGCCTTTTCATAAAATTCCTTATGATACTATTTGTCATGGCCATGACATCTTTAAGCTCAAATGAGCAACCCTTATTTTGTTTGTGTTTGTTATTAAGCACTCCCCAGCGAAGAGTGGGATAGAGTCCCAGTTACCCAGGTGCTGTGCTTTGCAGCCCAGGGTGAGATTAGAGTCCAGCTAAGCCAGGCTTTGAACAAAACACAAAGAGAAGGACTTTAGGGACTGTGGAAGGAAACACACAAGAAAAGAAAGAGCAGCGCCCTTCTGTACAAAATCCACGAGCAGACAGAGGCTGCAAGCCTGGCTCAAAGCTCTCACTGAAGACTCCCTTGCACTGTGATGCGGCTGGTGTCACCAGGAAAGGCTCCAGGGGAGCTAAGAGCAGCACTCCAAGTCAAAAGCCTTCTCTCCAGTCAGAGTTTAAAGCAGAAAAAGTAGTACAAGGGGGTATAGACATGAAGATAACAGTTGGAGACCCAAGTCTTTCATTTTATGGATGTGGATTAAAGAGGGAGACTGAGGACTGTAGTCCCCTACACATACACAGTCCTGCCGCTAGTAAAGAATACGGTTGTGCAAACCCATCACTTGACACGTTGTGGCCATGTGGCAGCTCTTGTTCTCCATTTGCACTAGGGCCACATAAGGATTTTTGTATGCGCTTTTCAAAACATTTATTTTGCAATTCTGATCTTTCCAAATGCAGCATATGGTGCCTTTCCAGGAGCTCAGGTCCCTATCAGATATTTATTTTAGGGATTTCACTAGAAAAACACAGATGTGGGAGAGTTGTCCAGGCAAAACATTTATTTTTTCCAAGAAGATGCTTCCCCTGTAAGCCAATCAAAGCTATTGAAGTTTCAAAACATGGTGTAGTCCCAATAAACAGGTGTCGTCACAGCAGGTTCATCTTTTGGTTAATACAACCTCCATATGCCTCTGTGTATAAGATGAAAATCCATTTAAGAACAGTCACATGCCCCAACAATTAATCATAACATTTATTCAAGAGAATTCAGATGGAGATGGTTTTATATAGCGCAAAAAGAACAAACCACTTATCAAATCTATCAAATTCCTGAAATTTACTCTGTGTTCACATGACTCCGACCAATGAAGTGATGTTTTGTAGTGAACACAACAAAGAGAGGAAGTTATCAATACTGATATGTTGCTTCCATACACCTCAGTGGGCCAAATTTTCTATTGCTGTAAATTGGTTTTGCACCAGCTGTGGTTTCAGCTTCTTATCCTTATTTGAGGTTTGATTCAAATTGGCTACTGGAGCTTCTTTAATATATTTAACTCAACTTTTTTATGGACTCAGTGTGAGCCAGACACTTTTTTCCAGCTGATGTTGGTGAGTGGAGCAAAACCTGGTGCAAAACTGAGTCAGAGCAGGTGGCAGCTTCTGCTGCTTTCTTCCCTCTCACCAGTATTTCAGCTTCTTTCCATGACTCCAAGAGAGTTGTTCCTGGGTTGCTAACCAGTAGCTACACTACGTGGTCAATAAAGCCAAGCATACATGAGCTGATTGTGTATCTGGCCCTATGTTCCCAGTACTTGGCAACTGCAGGATTTTTCAAAGCCTATGCCATAGGCCAGGCATGACATGACCATGAATAACAAGCCAACCTTTACCTTCTCCAACCAACTTCTCTTCAGGTGGCAACAATTCAAGAAACATGTGAAGCACTGCACTGACATCTAAGTGAAGCTCCAACCTTTATTCAAACATATTATTCTGAGCTCTAGGCAGGTCACTGCTTGCTTCACAACTGTAGACCAATCTCACATACTAATACTGAAATTTCATAAATCCTATCTTAAAGAACACCAGATGTGCCTGACTGTTTTCAAGCTAAGTTAGGAATTTGTTTACTTGATATATTTCAGTGTATTGTCTTTATGCTTTACACCTGCTATCTTGTCTGGAGACTATCTAGGATCATTATCTTATAGAGTGCATTTTAATAATATGGGGAAAAAGTTTCCGGTCCTCAGTCATAAAACTCTGGTGTATAACAAGAAATAAGTATATAATACATATAAATGGTTTCATCATCTGAAGGAGAATAGCAGAGGTCTTTTAGATAAATGGTGGTCTCTTCGGAAGGGAGCAAAGGTGGCACCTATTCAGAAGGCAGAAACTGATGATAGTCTGCTGATTTAATGGAATGTATTCAGTTTATGTTTGGCCCATCAAAGTTTAGAAGCGTAAGTTCAGTACTCAGGACTGGAAGGGGACTTCGAAATTATTATGTCCAGTCCTCTCCAACTGCAAATGCCATGGGTAGCACCTGGACCAGCATCAAAGTGGCCTTAAATAAAAAATACTCAAAGTCTTTAAAATGTCAGATGTGTCTCTATTCACACCATAAACTTCAACTTCTAAGTGGTTTATAAAGGGTTAATAAATGATGAGTGGAGCTTTAAAGAAATGGGTAAAGAATGGATGTACATTTTATGCAGTCCAATGGCTTGATTGATTAGCTGTTATAAAACTCAGTATTGTCATCTATTGATGTGCTTATAACTAAGACATGGCCCAAATCTATAAAACATTTACAGTCACTATCAATCATTTATTAAACCCTTACATATGTTTTATTAATAGAATCTTAATATAAAGCCAAGTTAACATCCTATAAAATTCTTTGGGAGAGATTGACATCAATCAAATGTTATGGAATAAGTCAGAAATAGTAATCTCTTACATTGCATAGGACTACTTTTAAAGGAATATTGAGATTCCTTTATTATTGCTACCTTCTTAAAATATTGGGGATTAAGGAATATGCAGGCACTGAATTTCTATGACAATATGTAATAAAAATCCATTATGATGCTCTCCGTATTATTTTCAGGAAAGTAAAAGCCCTATTATTTTTTTTTTTTTAATCTTCAGTTTACATCACTGAAACACTCAGCGGCAAGCTACATGATTTAAGGTCTTAGATACTGAAATGAAAGGAAAGTGAAGATCTGTAGGCCCTCTCTGGACCATATCTAAGGCTCTTCATCCTAAGCTGATGAGCTCTAAGAAGCACTTTTGAGATTCAAGTACTATTGAAAATAGCATTGCACACAGAAGGGATAGCACTTGTAGTTGGTGAATAAAATCCGTACTTCCATAAGAAATTCCCCTTATCACAGAATTACAGTATCGTGGAGGTGGGAGGGGACCTCTGGAGATCTAGTCCAAGGCCCTGCCCAAAGCAAGGCCTGCAGGAGCAGGTTGCTCGGGGCTGTGTCCAGTCAGGTATTGAGTATCTCCAAGGATGGAGACTACCCAATCTCTTTGGGCAAACTGTTTCAGTGCTCAGTCACCCTCACAGTGAAGAAGCTTTTTTCTTATATTTGAATGGAAGTTCCGTATCTCAGTTTGTGCCTATTGCCTCTTGCCCTCTCACTGGGCACTACTGAAGAGAGCCTGGCTCTGTCCTCTTTGCAGCCTCCCTTGAGGTATTTATAGACGTTGATAAGATCCCCTGAGTCTTCTTTTCTCCAGTCTAAACAGTCCCAGCTCTCTCAGACTCTCCTTGTATGGCAGATGATGCTCCAAGTCTTTAATTACTTTAGCGATCCTTTGCTGGACACGTATGTCCATGTCTGTCTTGCATGTCTGTCTTCCCCTGAGTTCAGCTATGAACGGGGAGAGTATTGCAACCAAGAAGTTACTGATTTATCTTTTTTCTAAGTGTTTACTAGTCTGAATGCATTTGACAGGAGACTGCTAAGGAAGGTTTTCAACAATGTTTTCAAAACACATTTTAAAACCTGCTGGTTCAGTAATTACTAGAGGAGAAGTAAGATAGAAGGATTTTTTCTTTATCTTAGAACTGATGCTGTGGCCATCAGGTATTAATACAATTAATTCTGATTGCCATGGCATTCGCAGCTCAAATCCCACGACATGCAAAGCAGGGCTTCTTGTACTGCACCCTTTGAAAGGCAATCACGCAAGCATAGAGGTTGAGCGTGGGAGCCTAAAAGAGGACAGGTGATCTTGGAGGAGATACTGGGCATCAGTTAGCACAGCTGCAGAACAGCGGTCATAGGCCAAGCAAGGACAAATGATGACAAATTTATTTGAGACTGTCACGTTTCACATTTTTTCCCCTTATAAATTAACATGCAGATGCAGCTGAGCAGTAGACTACCAGTACATACTGCAACAATGGAGATATGAACCGGTAAGAGGTGATACCACAACAATGGAGATATGAACCGGTAAGAGGTCTTACTGCTCTGTATGAGGACCCAGTTGAGCTTGAACTGAAGCCTGCGGTCTTCTGAGGACTATCTCAGTTTTGCAATGATTATGCAATCTGAACTAAACCTTTTGAACTTGACCCATCATTCATCATGCTGGCCTGGCCAGATGCCATATCTTAAAGGGACCCAAGCAAGACACACAGCAGTGGGGACAGTATTACTGTAAATTTAAATCATCAAGGGGCAGACAAAATGAAGTGGGCACCAAAAGCCATGTCATCTGCTGCATCTGCCTTGAGTTTTCTCTTGACTGGTTCCCCATATGAGGATAGGATTTTAGTCAATGCCAAATCAGTTCTGAAAGTCTTAAATCATTTTGCAGTTTCCTTGTTTTTCCAGAATTACTTTCCACCCACTACTTTCCCAAAGTCTATTTTTAATTCCTCACCAGTACATACCACCATTTCACTAGTTCCAATGCAAAACATGCAAAACCAAATTTCAAGGGCAAGAGGCAGTAACATGCAGAAGAGTCTAGACAATAAACTCTGCACAGGTCCAAACACAGCCTCTCTCTTTTTTTCACACAAACACACTCACACAGATGTGAAGGAATAATGAGTCAAACAGCCATGTGAATCTTTAAGCTTCTGGTTGTCCAGCCTGCCAAGTCGGTGCTGTAAGAATGGGAACTGTTAATTTAGCATGACTTTCTGAATACGTCTAAAATTAGTTGACTGGGTAGCATGGCATTTGCCAAAAAAAATGTTTTTAGAAGACCCAGAGATTATGAAAACAACTTTTCTGGACAGCATCCAATTTGCCCAATGATTGGTCTGCAACAGCTTTTCATGCAGTGTGCAGTAGAAAACCCTGAGCTGAGCTTTGAAAACACCCAGGATTACCTGTGTTAACGTACTAACCACAGAGCAAAAATAAGCACTAAATGCTGCCTGCAACTAGCCTATATTATGTGGTGAGGTAACCTGATCACTCTTTCTCTGTGTCCAGCAGACTTCCTATTGGACTGCTATTGAGAATGCAAGGTAAAGATTTTTTTTTTCCGTGCATATTAAATTAAAATTGGTCTAAAAGCAGCAGTCCTAAGCCAGCATGCAAGTTTCTCTTCTTTTCCCTGATGTGCCTGTGCCGACAGTAATGCCAAGTGAGAACAATCATAACCCTGGTAAAACCTCAGTGAGCTGTTTGCATCATGCTGACAGCTTTAATAATAGCCAAACAGTCCATAGATTGCTACAGTAAGAAAAGGGCAGACAGTTTTTCAGATTTTGCTTTGTCCCAGTGCTGTTGGCTAGATGCAACGTGACAGCAGTTCAGATACATACACGCAGGGCTAAGTTGCTGCAGGTAGACATAAAGCAGGTAGTCTGCAGAAGACAGAATATGCAAATGTGTATTGGGAGTAAAAAGGGTTCAGCTGTAACAAAACCAAAACCGTACATGCCTCTGTCAGCAAATGGATTCCCTCTTGGAGTTCCTTCTCCCTCTCTTTTCTGCTGGGTTTTCTGTTTGCTAGTCAAACAAACGATTAGAAACAAATGAACTGTCAGGAAACTAAGTAGCAGGACAACACTCTACGCCCAAGTCACATTTTATTATCTGCCGCGTCTTCCCATGCAAGCAGCCCGCTCCCCGCCCTCCCCCTGCCCTCGTCATCGCTACCAGCTCCCACCTCTGATGAGACTGTCTGATGGGAAGCATCGTCCGTTCAGCATGGGATTTATTACCTGCAGAAAGGCTACTGTTAGAGACAGCCGTGCCAGATTATCATTTTAATAATCAGAATCAAAGTGATTTGTCAGGCCAGGGCAGTCCCTTTTACTGTGGAAGGTTTCACCTTACTGCTGATTCCTGCTCAACCCCCACCCAAGCAGCGACAATAAACATCTGAGAAAGGGAACTGTTTGTGTCCAATTCTGTTGTCACCAGCCACATAAATTAAAGCAATATCCCCAAGCTACCGCATGGTATTTATTCAAGGGCCAGAGAGGAATTCTATTTTGAGAGAACATTAGAATGTAAATGTAGGTGAAAGTCTCTATTTCTTCTTTCTCTTTTGCAGAAAAAATCGCAGACATTGTTCAGTGCTTCAAAGCTAACAATAAAAGATCATCTTCTTATTCAAGTTGCAATGTTCAGTGCTTTTGTTCTCCAAATGTATTTTACCATGTGGAAAGGCTTTCTGAGGAGTTAATATACGCTGTACAAGAATTGTCTCCTTACAAAAGAATTACTGCAGTCTAAAAATAGCGGCAGCTTTGTTACGTGCGTTTGAGGTTTCATCTGATGTTGGGATCAAAGTTTGCAACTACTGAACCAAAAATCATTTACCATTACGAACTGCACTAGCCTATAAGCAAGACCATTATATGCAGAGGAATGTGAGCATGGCCCATAGCAGGTAAATAGGTCAAACCTGTCTCTTTCTTAAGTGTAGTGTAGTAGAATATAATATAATATAATGTAATATAATGTAATAGAATAGTACCATGTATGTATAATGTATGTTATAATGTTGTGACATAAGTCCATGTCTCTGTACAGGTACCTTGTGCATTGGATACACTATCGTGTCTCCAGAAATCCTGAAATGTTAAGATCTGTACTGATGTTCTTCACATATATTGATAGAAAGACAACTCCTTTAATGGAATAGAACGACTTTTGCTTATTAACTGAGTTTAAAACATCATTATTTATCAATTATGATGCTTCTGTACAAGATCATGAGGGATACCTCATTTCCATCAAAGCCAGACACAAAGTCCCCAGGTTTTTAAATTAAAAGAAATGTAGAGCTCTTACAGCTGCAAAACCCACTGACCATACTTTGGCAGTACAAGGGGTTGGGGACAAGGGGAGCAAGAGAAGGGTTTTCCTGGGAAAAGAAGTCCCCAGAAGGAGGAAGGAGTAGTGATGTGGAGCCAGCATCAAGTGCATAGTCCTATATAAAAACCAAAAGAGGCAAGAACAATGGAGGCAAATATTTCAAGATTGTCCCTTAGGAGGTCTACACAGTCTCACTTGAGTGGAGTTATGCACTGACCGTCACCCTGTGGGTACCACAAAATGTATCATCTGTAGACACACTCATGTGTGTATCTCTGTGAGTAGTTTTCGTGGGCCTTGTTTATTGCCCACAGTTTTGCTTATGCGGCCAAATTTTATGTGCTGTCAGAAGGCCAGCCAATGTCTGGGAGTTTGGGCATTTATGGACAAGTTTTTGTCTTTGCTCTGATGCTTGATCTTCACCAAATATTTAAGACACTTTTGCAAATGTTATCCAATGTATTCATTTTTAAGTCCACTAATTCAAATAGGAATTATATCATATTGGTTCTCCATTCAGACAGCAACTCTGGAAGCCTTTCACGAACAAAGAATCATGTGGGATCTTGTAAGTCCAGAAGTTCCCGTCAGTATAGCACGCTGCCAGGTACAGCCAGACAAAGCATCCTCAGGCAGCCAGCAAAATAGCCCTAGGGATGGGATGGGATTGGTCAGGGAGCCAAATTTGGAAATAAAACTTTGCCTCCCAAGACAATCTGGGCTTTAAAAAATACTACTCTTACCTATTACTAGGCACGCTTTAAGAAAAATCATAAAACGCAATTGTGTCACCTGGGGTTAGACCAAAGGCCTAGCTGACTCAGTCTCTTGTCACTGCCCGAGGCATTAGTCGGTATTTACAATGAGAGACAGCAAAAGAAAAGAATGATCCTTCCCTGCGTACGTCCTGCTTGCGTCAGGGTCACGGGCTGCTCAGAGTATCATGGGAATACAGGGGCAATACAGAGATACGTTCCCCAGCTGAAACTACTTCTTAATACACATATATACTGTGCTCAGTGTGTGCCGCATCTGCCAAAAGGTTGCCCTGATCTCCATCAAGGATCACAAAAGAAACAGCAATTTATTCAAAATTGATTTTAAATTGTACACTAAATGAGCCACAAACGGCAGCATGGACTCAATTCTGACCCCTCTTGCCTCCACGTGTATCCATCATTCACCCGTCAGCTGTTGTGGATGTGGGCTGATCCACAAGCTGCTCCAGATACTCTGCGTGCCCCTGTTTTGGCAGTATGGTGGGTGGGAAGTGTGTTACAGCGATAACCACACAGTGCCCGAGAGTCAAACCGTTCAGCAACCCAAGTGTAAGTGGCCCAACACTTTCCTCTCGGTTATGATCTCCCCTCATGCAATTCTGAACGAGTGCAATACTTTGTCCACACGCACTTAACTCCAACCACTATTACCATCAGTCGTTCACGCTCTCAGACCTCTCTCATTCATTTGCAAGCTGCCACCCACATCCCCAGCTGAGCTGCTTTCCAGAGCACGTGCTCTTCACGCGAGTGATCTCTTGTGTCGCAGCTGAGTTAGCTCAGCTTTCTGCTTCCAAAGCCCTACGACCGACATGCATCTTGGTCTGAAGCCTGGGATTTCCCGGTGCTGCTTAGCCTTGCCCTGTGTAGCTTCACAGAGAGATAGGGACTTTGTTTATTTCCTGCAGGCTGATTAGGCTCTCTGTTGATTTAATGTCAAACAGCTTATTCTCCTCACCAAATTGCAATGTATAACCCAACTGTCCTGGACATAAAAAACCCCATCAGTGCTGGTGGGATTTCACACGGGCACAGTGGTTTTATTTACATGCTTTTTTACAGTCAGATCAAATCTACAGTTTAAGCAATAGATTATGAACCATATTCTTGATAGTAATAGGAGTTTTTGTTACACCTTCAGTGGATATACGCTTAGGCTCACAGATTGGTCTAATCAGGATCAGATGATGGTCCTTTATGTATTTGGAAATCTTACAGAACTCCTTTGTTGCCAAGCAGTTTTCAATAGACCGTTCATTATAAAGGAGCATGTTATAAAAATTTTGCTATGGTCCCAATTCTGGACATGCTCAAAAGCTGGCACAAGAACGGTGGTGGTTCAGTAGCTGGATGACTCAGTGACTTATATGGAGAACAAGATCAATTATTTAAATCTTTTCAGCAATATATGAAAACTGTTACCATGAAAGTAGGGATGACCATTTAGATAGCTTTCCTAAAAAAAAAAAAGGAAAAGCAATCATAATGAAAGCAGTAAAGCGATATGAAATATTATTTTTAGTGAAATTATATTCTATGTAATAAAGGCAAGAAGTTTTTAAAGAAGGACTTGTGTATAAGCTGATGAAAATTGCAATGGAGAGAGCAAATGGGTAACCAATGAGAAGAGATTCCCACGCAGACAAATCACTGTGTACAACAAGCCAGAAAACAAAACACCAAAAATAAAATAAAGATGTGGTAGCCACCATGGCCTAAGGCAGAGGGTTAGAGACATGTGGTATCTCTTACTAAACCAAACAATACAAACAAGAAAAAAATGGGCAGGCTTCACATTCAGAGTCCTGGTGAGTCAGAGACCAAGAAGAATTTTTGAGCATAAAATAGCATCCATTTTTCCCCAGCTCTGTCAGCTGGTCTGGTAAAAAATACCCCTTCTCCCTTAAAAGCTTGCATTCAACAATAAAGACAGGTGAGATTCTCAAACAAATGACAATTCCTTTGTGTCCATCCATGACACAGGTATCAGGAATGTCTGAAACAGCAAATCATCTAAAAATCACATTCCTTGCCACTATAGAAAAAGACCTGGAACAGATCTCTGCTAGCCCACCCATCCTTGTGCCGCAGAGTAGGATTATTATGCATAAATCTATTCATGCAAAAGTCTAGCCCTTCCCCTATTACTCAGTAGAAACTGTTTAACATAGGATACAAGATAGAAAGTACATAATAAGGTAGTACTCCTGACTTATTCAAACCACCTGTCTAAGCATTTAAAAGAATAAAAGGGGAAAAAGAATCAGAAAGAACATAAAAGGAAGAACATCCCATTACATCACCACATGGTGTTGGACTCTCAAGGCAAGAGGATATTACAATTCACTTAATAAAACATCTGTAGTGTCACACTGAAGTAGCAAAAGGCAGTCAGCTATTGCAAGTGTGTTTGCTCTGCTGCAATTATAGAAAGAACAATCTGGTTTTGGCTCCTTTAGCTTCCAGCTAAATATAAGAAAACAAACACCCACTTCCTTATGTATATTTCTGCCTTGAGAAAGACAAACACTGCAATCTCTTCTCCTTTTTTTTTCTTTTTTTCTTTTTTTCTGAAAGAAAGGAGGGAGGTCTTACTGCTAATTTGCTGTCTTTTTTCAGTTTCTTTGTGTCACACAGTTCACATGTTTTTGTATAACATCTATGTTCTTCCAAACTACTATTTAGCACTTACTATCCCAGGGACCCAAGTTAGTAGGACAGACAAATTTTATGTCTTTTCACGTTCTTCCTCCTCTTGACTCTTTCCACCAGGAATGGACACTTCGTAAGGCTCATTCTTACTGTGCATGTGCTCTTGGGTGTTTACAGGCTTTCTATTTAATTCCCAGGAAAATCAGAGGAAACTATATATTGTCATACTATACTGAGTTTTGGGGTTTCAAACAAAACCCTCTCCCTAAGGCTGATGAGCTAAGAATTAAACCTATAGAAATCTGCATTTGTAACTTCGCTGGCATCCTGTCCTTCTGTCAACTATAGACCTTCTTAGCAATTCCTTGGAAAAATCTTGTCAATCTCTTACATTTTTATCCAGCATGGAAAGTGTGCTTTTCAAGTATTATTTTATATTTTCTTTAATAAAGCATAAAGTGTCAAGCAAATTGTAACAAGTCTTCAAACTGCAGTAGGACCACCTGGGTAGTAATGAAGAACTGAAAAGTATCAGGGTCACTACTCTATTTTCTGTTGACTTGCCTCAGCAATCTCAGCTGGTTTCAAGTCTTATTTAATCTGCTGATGAAAAAATGCAAGGCAGGCATGTACATGTATATATTTTTGTGTGTGTGTGTATGTTTGTCTATGCATGTATTTTTATTTACCAATTCAGATCAAAGAACAACTCTGCCACATCATCCCGAACAAGCTCTGAAACCGAGGAGCCCTGCAAAGAGGTTACCAGAGTAATGAAGCTGTATGTTTGCACGAGCATGTACTGCAGCTGCAAGTTTGTCAACGGCTGTGCAAAAGCACAGGCCTTGCAAGCTGCAGAATAAAACAAACTACTACTTCCCTTGCACAAGTAACATCCTTGATGGAGATTATATCAAGAGCTTAAAGGACAGAGAGAGATAAAACAGCAAATCACGACTTGCCTTCGTATCTCCAGTAGATGGTACAGCCATTTCATTGGTCTCTGGTCTCTGTTTGCTAATTACATGCTGTGGTTTGTTCTGAATAGAGGAGAAATAGCATCTTCCTGAGGAGTAACAGAGTTATCATCACAGCTGAGTGAAGATTCTGGAATGCAATAGGAAAAAAAGGGATTTAGAAATATACAGGGAGTCCAAATGCAGAACAGGAAACTCCTGAACACAGCTTGAGGGTTGCTGGCAGCAGAGAACATATCTGAAGTCAAACTAGAAAAGTGGTGGAAAGGTGGCTTTCCTAGGGATCCTGAGAGTACTGTGGAGTTTGCTTACATCCACAAAGGATTGCGAGAAAGAAAAACATCTGCCCCACAAGGACACAATGAAAAAAAAGATTTCTTTTAAGCCTTTAATTTCATCTGCCTCATTCCAAGTATCCCCTAAGTAACGAGTTATGTCATGGTAGCTTGTTATTTTGTGTTCTAATAACATAAAAGCTTTCGAGATTAGAAATATTTGGTGCTTCTTGGCAAGCAAGTCTTAGAAGTTGTTCCATCTCAAACGCTTTAGCCAGTCCACGATTCACCCCAACATCAAACACACTGTGTCCCCTCCTTTCTATGAGCCATCTAGAGAAGAAATTGGCTGGAAGGGGCATTCAAAGAAATGCTTCATTCTAAATGGCTATTAAAATAATTCACAGGGCATAGATTAAGGGACTTGCAAATGAGAACATTTATTCTGGCAAAAAGACTCTTAAGAGCTTATCCACTAATGCAAAAGACGTATAAATGACTGTTTCAGGTAACACTAGCAGGCTGGGGTTCAAAATACTGCCATGTTACCTACAGTTTATCTATTCTAGACATCTGCATTAAGATGTCCTTTAGAAGTCACCTCAGTTGACTAACTCTGGTTTAAACAGCTCCTTTTTGCCAGATGAATCCCACCTCACCAAACAGAAAGTTATTTACAGGGAAAGTTTTTTTTTTGTCCAGTGCCAAATAGTTAGGCTGGTTTATTCTCTGAAGGCTGAACTGAAGAAATAACAGATGATGGTGTTTTCTTCCCAGATTTTGAGAAGTTTGTACCATTTCTATTTTAAAATGTGTGTTATAGTTAGAGCTAGTAGAGAGTTTTTCATCAAAACCACTTTCCTCTGGAAATACTGTTTGCTTAAATCAAAACATTTTTTCTTTAAGTTTCCTGGAGACAATAAAATGTTCATCAAGAACGATTTCTTGGGTCCAAGATTCTAGGTCAAAATACAAGACAGAGAAACCCCAAAGAAGTAATATCCTAAGTGATTGTCTATAATTCAAAATATAAAGAGCAAAGATTTGGTCCACGCAGGAATTATACAGTCCACATGGATACCATTTGGGTACCATGGCAGCCTAGTTATTCTTTTAGGAGAAATTTCCAAATGTCTAGTTTCACCAGGAAATAGGATTTTTTAAAATCTTAAAAAAAAAAAAAAAAAAAAAAGTTGGAAGAAACATTTATTGCCTAGTTCTAAGTATAACACACAGAACATTGGCTGTGATATATTTTAATGAACATCAATGAAATTTTGATTGAGGCATATTTGCAATTAATTGTTTATAAACAATCCAGAAAAAGAAAAGTGTTTATCAAAAATATTGAGAAAGTGAATTTAATTAATTTAGAAGTTCAAATAAAATCACAGGCTGCTCATTAACAATTCATGAACATCAAAAAAGACTGAATTCATTCTATGAAGGACTTGATATTAGTTGTTATTATCTCCTTATTTCCACCAGAATGCATTTGTTCTAGAACAATCCTGGTCAAGCAGTTCATTCTAACACCCTCAGCTGCAAACAATCAAAAACAGTTTTGGCCCCAACCCAAAATCCCAACCCAATGTCATAACAAATGCTACCAATTCCTCTGACTTCACCCAGATTCTCAATATTTCACAGAATTCAGATGATCCGTGAAAGTGTTATTACAAAACAAAATAAAACAGAAAAATGTGTTTCCTAGACACATTCATTTATGTTCCAGGAAAATGATTAGTTATTTTCTAATTCTTAAAAATTCATTCAACCCAAGTTAGTCCAAAGTACCATGGATTGTAGCAAGAATTGTCTCTCGTATCTCCTATTGTTTTTTTATAAAATCCACTTGACATTGTGGGAGGAACAGTACGATACGAAGTGCTTACTACAGTGAGTTCAAAGAAGTTTGAGTCCACCATCATGTTTAAATACATACTAACATTCTTAAGCATACACTTTAATTTAGGCTTATGAAGGTACATTGTTCTAGTGTACTCTCTCAGGACCTTGTATAGGGACCCTTGAAAGCTACCTAGAACTAGAGATTGATTCACTGGGGCGATCTAAGAGGACCTTATCACCTCCACTAGCCACCATCTCAAACTTTCCCAACATGGTGCCAGGTAGCCCTGGATCTCCAGGCGAGCACAAACACCCCCTGAAATCCTCCCTCCAAAATTGCAGATGCCCCAAAAACACAGTGCTATGCAGACTTGTGTCAGCTCCCGCATCCTGCCCGCACTTCCACTGACGGGGCTCCTGGGAATCGGTGCTTGGGAGAAGGATCTCAGCCCCCTCATTCACACTCCCTCCATGTCTCCTCCTGAGCTAAAGCCCAACATTTCACTTTGATTCCAAACTGAGCAGCTATTAATTATTAAATCTTTGCTTCAAGCCCAGTCTTTGTTTCAGAATCATTCTTTTCTCCAGCTTTTATGTTGAACGGCAGCTGTTCAGTCTGTTCTATCTTGGAGCTATGAGTACAGCACCCATTATTACGAATAAAGTTTTCAACCAAAAACCTGTCCCTGCAAGATTTACATTCAGCTTCAGCATGTTTCAAATTTCATCATTCTCTCTTTCTCCCTTCCTTTCGCCCTTTTCTTTCCTGTAAACAATCCAGGTGTTTGCACTGATTATAATGAAAGTGTATTCTTACAGTGACATTGCAGTGCCTCTACAGAGCTGAGCTGTTAACAGCTATTACTTCGCCAGGGTTAGAAACAAGTGAAGAAACTGCTTCTAATCCACCAAGACTGCATCGTCACTGCTCAGCAGATCTGCGGAGGTACAATACATGCTGGCTTCCTTTCCCAGGAGATCACATACATCATCCAAACTTATTGCCTCTGATCTATAGCAAGAATTATGACTAATCAATCAGCTGCATTAGTGACAAAGAGGTTGTATATCTTCATGTCAACGCAGTAATACTTCCTATTTACATGCACTGATAGCCATTGCTAGTTTTCCCCCTCTTAGGAAAAAAAAGAAAAAACAAAACACCAAAAACCTCCAAGTTTTTTTGCACAACTTAGTTTCACAGAAGTATTGTCCCCCAAAAGTCTGCAAGTAAGCATAAAAGATCATTTGAATGGTTAGGAAAAGTAATCAGACCTGCCAAGTTGAAAAAAAGTAGGGCAATTGGATCCAACCACACAAAATGGTCTTTTAGGATGTAATACATGTACTGAATAAAGAAAAGTATCACCAAGGAAGTTTGCTGAATGCAGTCACTTAAACCTTAGTCTGGACAAGAGGCAGTTTGCGGACTGAGGCAAACAGATGGATCAGAAGTGTTCTTCATGGCTGACTCTGGCCTGTTATACGGCATGACAAGAAGATGATCCTGCCAATAACCTCCCTCCTACGTCACTTGAAAAGAGCTGGTTCATTCAGTGTATGTGAGCAGAGGTCACTCAATAAGATCTGACAATTCCTACATGCATTCTGTCTCTCCCTCACGTTCAGGATGACTTGCTACAATCCACATGCACTAAATCTGGGTGTCAAAGCAAAAGAAAATGTATTTCCACATGTGCTATACACGCTCAGTTTTCCTTGATTTTTTGAATTGCCAAGTGCCAGTGAAAATCAGTCTCTTTATTACGGGTGTTAAATATTAGCATGGGGCATGCAACCTTAGAAGTCATTATTAAAAGAAGGAACTTTAATGTCTCTCAGACCCTCAGAATGTCTAAAGTACCTACCAAAGTCATAGAAAGTTACCAATCTTTCAGCAGGCATTTATCATTCTCATTAGACAATCCTCTCTGAAGCCAGATGGTCCTTTCCAAAATGCAAAACACAAAAGGAATAACCAAAGTAATTGACTGTACGCAGCAAACAAGCAAGCTACATTTCATAGTGCATGTGGGTAAAAATTTCTCCTGTCAGCAAGAAAGATGGCTCTTTCTGTGATCACACCGGTTTTAAACTAAATAGAATATCCTTGACCATATTTCTCAGTAGTGAGTGTGGTGCATTATAACTGTTCACAAATCTCCTGCAGAGACATACACACACAGAGAGGAGAATCCAGAACTGAGGCTATTTTTAGTTAGCTGTTTCTGAAACCAAAAACTCATGGCCCTACTGTACCTCAGAGAAATCAGTGATGAGCCGTTCACCACTGCGAAGAAATGAAGCCACCAAGGTCAAATACAGTAGTGATGGGAGACGGCATCAGCTCTTACACCTGCCTTTCTCTAGGTTTTCATTAAAGGTGGACTGTTCTGTGATGGTTAGTATATATTCATTATTTTCTTTTTTGTCTCACTGTCTGATTGCATCTCATCTTTTTATTGATAATTACAGAGAAACCTACAGTAGCAAAGAGAAACAAAAGGGCTTCCAGGCAACAGTACAGGAACACATGCAGAAGATCTTATCCTCTCATGAAGACCCAAGTGGAAGCTACCAGCCTATGTAAGCTTTCTAATTCTTTGTTCGTATGGCATTCCTTTAATTTTTTCATCTTTCACTAACTCCACAAGTCCCTTCTTCATTTTAGTTTCCTTGATTTCCTCAAATGAACAGTGCCATCTGAAACATATCTTCTAATTTATACACAGACTTTAGTAATGTCCCTTAAGTGAAAAGTCAATGACTCACACCTTTGTTACATGTTATGGATGAAATATAGGCTGACGTGTAGTACTACGGGGAGTGACTATTTTAACTATGCAGAAAAGAATACATTTAGTCTGAAAATGAAACAGGCTATAGCAGCCATTTATGACATGAAATACTTTCTTTTTTATGTTGGATAGTCAGGTGATTCCTAGTTTTGGGTATGCCAACAGTAAAATCGAAAGCTACAGTACTCATTGTCTATGAGATGGCACTTAACAATGCTGTATCACAGAAAAATGAAACAAGAGCAAGAAGAGGGCCAACTTGAAGACATAAATAAAACACTAAATGAAAGAAAAAAAAAATCAACCCAGAACTGCTCAAGAAATTGAAAGTTATTGCTGAAATATTGTTGCACTGGGAAGGCCTCTTCACACCCATCTACTCACTCCATCACTTAGCAAACACAATAAATATTGTCTATCCTGCTCAGGGTACATGAAGGTCCATCCTCTTTTTCATTCTATTTTTTTCCTGTTGATGCTCAGAAACTTCCAAAGAGCAAAGAAATGAGCTAAGGACTTTGAACTGGGGGAGGTTTAGAGAAAGGGAAAATGCATGAGAAGCAAAAAGACAAGATGAGAGTAACAGACTAGGCACATTTTGTATCATTGCATTAAACAACACCATAAAAATTCAGAAAATTAGAAGAATCAACAATAACAAACATCAAAATACATAATTCTGAGAAAAAAAAAAATTATTAAAATATTCTTCCCAAAAGCTTTTTCATTAAAACAGGAATCTTAATTTTCCAAGAATTCTAGGAAAAAAGCATGCCAAGAAGGAATTACCATTCTTTAAAAAAAGTAAAATGTATATAAAAAGTAAAATCTATTTGGGGAATGTCTGAATGAACAGTGGACATAATGTGACACTGGAGGAAAAGAAAATATTAAAAAAATAGTTTTGAGTTGATTCAAAAACAATAAAAAGGAGACTGATAGTAACAATATCTGCTCTGCAGTTGTGAGTGACTCAGAGCCCCTGGCTGGTTCTTATCCATCCACTCAGACCTCCAGCAAAGGCTTGCTATCCCCTATTAACTTTTCAAGATAATCAGTTTCTCATAAACAAAACACAAAAGAAAAGAGACTACAGAAAAATGAGGCAATTGATCCAGAAAAGCAAATAGAAACACAACCTAAAAGGAGTATTCCAAAAACAAGAAGTCTATAAGCATCCTGAAGGCTTTTGAAAAATATTGTATTAGGAGCGTGGATAAAATATGTGTCATAATTCAAAAAGAAAACAAAGCAGTCCAATAATCCCCCTGCATGGCTCAATGGGAAAGTTAAAGAGGCTGTCACAGGGAAAAGGTCAGCAGTTAAAAAATGGGAAACTTGCTCAAATAAGGACAACAGGTCAAAAGTAAAAAAGGTCATTAAAAGGGTTAGGACTGTGAAGCATGCATTGCACGGCGTGGGTTTTTCTACTGATCGTCACAAGTTCGTTAAATACTTCAAAAGCAGGAAGCAGGTGCCATAATCAATGGGATTGCTTGATGACAAGAGTATGAAAAAGGGACTCAGGGATGGTGAGTCCACACTGGAAAAGCTCAACGAACTCTTTGCATCAGTCTTTACTACGCAGGGGAAATGCCCACATCCAACTTTTTCTGTAGTAGGTAGGTCAGAGAGGCTTGACTGGATACAGATAAAACACACAGGGTGTTTTAAACCCTAGAAACAACTAGCATGTCACCAGGACTGGATGGCATTTACCTGGGAAAAGTGAAGAAACTGTGAAATTGCAGAGCTGGTACATGTCAAATACGCCACAGCTAGGATCCCCTGTGCTACTGGAGTGGTGGGGTATCAGGGTGACTTGTCCACACAAAAGGGTCAAGCAGGGTTTCTGGGAAGCACAGACTGCCAAGTCTGACTTCCAGCCTCAGCGTGACAGTAGAGCCTGTAATACAGAGAAAGGTCACAGAGCAAGTGGATCAGGACGGCCTGTTGGGAAAGGGTCGGCATGGCACCTGTAGAGGGAATTCCTGCCTCAGATCAATGAGGATGTTTGCAGGCAGATACAGGGGATTCAATGGACATCATAGATTTGGTTCCCCAGAAAGACTTTTGGAAGATTCCTCGCCAAAGACCACCAAAGAAGCAGAAGGACGAGAAGCTGTTTGAAGGATGGGAAACAGAAGGTAGGACTCAATGGTCATTTCACAAAGTGGAGAAAAATCAGGAAATAGGTTCCTCCAAGGATCAACTCTGAAACCAAAAAGCAACAGACATCATCAGAAAGTGCTCTGAGAACAAAACACAAAGATTTATGTTGCCACTGTATAAAACCTTGGCACACCCCCATCTTGACTACTGTGCATGGTTCTTATCTCCACACCTCCAAAAGGACATTGCAGAGATAGAGAAGATACAGAGAAGAAAATTTTGATAAGGACGGAGTTGTCTTATCTGGAAAGATTAAAAATATCTGTGCTCTTCTGTTTGGAGAGAAGACTCAGAGAAGATATGATTGAAATTTGAAAAATCACAAAGTCAGTAGATTATCGGGATGCAGAACTATTTTTCAGCAAATCCCACAATTTTAGAACTAGGGACACTCACTGAAGCTGGTAGGAGGTTGGTCTAAAACAGTTGAAAGGATGTAGTTCTTCATGTAGCCAGTAGTGAAGTTTTCTCCGAGGGAAGTTTTGGAAGCAGACAGGATCAACAGGGTCAAAAACAGATTAGACATAGGTAACAAATCCACAAACAGCCATTAGCGTGCTACTGACTGCAGCAGTGCACACGAGGGGCGTACAGGGGAAGGGAAAGCACACTGCAGGTGACAGCAGGGCTCACGTTTTCTCTTCGCACAGTCTCACTTTCTGCCACTGTCAGAGTCAGAAGCCTGCACTACATGGGCCACTGGTCTAACCCAGCAAGGCATGTCATTTTTTTTAAGAGATGAAATAATGTGACATAAGCCCTGCCTTGGGGACATCTCTATAGCAATGCTTTATTTATTCTTTTCTTCTTCTTTCCTGATATCATCCATCAGTCTGGTTTACAGCATCAGTATCATGAAGACGTCAAAGCAACAGTCTAGACCTAGATAGATGTTTATCAGGGTGGAAGATTCCTTGCCATTTCCTAACTCTCCCAGTTTTCATCCCCCATCTATTATCCTGAACAGACAGGATGTTTCTGGGAGAAATGAAAATATACAGAAGATACAAGAATGAAGAGACCTTTCATTCCTGTTTCATTCCTACATTTCATTCCTGTGTTTTCCATAGGCTGCCCATGGGGCTGAAAAGACTGAAAAAATACTGAAATCAGGAAGGGTTTGGTTGGTTGGTTGATTGGGTTTTTTCCAGTCTGCCTTGATTCCTGGCGTAGCTATAATACAGGTGAAAATAAGAGGGTACCTTCAGGGTAATGCAGAATTCTTGCCACTCAAATTTCCTTCTAGTCTCTGCAATGCCTACTGATGCTCACGTTCAATTTTCACAGGGTCCAGGGTCCCCTACCACTTTGGCTTTATTCAATGTGTGAGCAACTCAGGACAGAAAATGTCTGATTTTCTGTGTGAAAGGCATACTGATGTTTATGACATTTTTGGTCTCAGCTAGGGAGGAGGAAAAAAGTCCCAGACAGTAGGGACCTAGACATGCACTTAGACACATGCACACGCTGATCAAAATGGAAATTAAAAAGTTCTGGTTTGAAAAACTGAGAACTATGGGTAGAAACATTTATTCATCTTGCAATCTATGTTTGAAAAGTGCTTGCATGAATGTATGAAGTGTTGGCACGGCACACTGTCACGTGTTAGCTTATTTCAATGACAGTATCAATTTGAACTGAGCTATTACACAGAGTGGCCTTATTTCTGTTGGTCTGCAGTAGAAGATTGGCTTTACTGTACAATTTGCTTAATTCTTAATAACTCTGATTTCCCTCCTGCTTTACATACCTAGCCAGTAGAAGCAAGATACAATGTGACAACTCAGATACTCCAATTTTGCAAGATTCATTTTGCTAAATCATCCCTATGCATCTGAACCACTGTCTATTTGTGTCTAGCAACATCTGGCAAACAAGCACTGATATATTATAATGTTTATCATGCCAGATGGCAATATGTCTTCAATGTCACCTGCAGGATGAAATAAAACCTTTGTTATCACTATTTCTTACCCACCCACCACTTCCCCCTTCCCTCCCTCTCCAGTAATCATAGGAGAGCTCAAATCTCTGCCTGCAGAGCATGTGTGGTTAAATATTAAAATAAATGTAGGAAATGTCAACAGGTTACTACACAACCCTAATTGTTAAAAGGTATAAAGCATTTAATTACTATGAATTTTATGATAATTCAGTGACATACCATTTTCACTATAAACACCACAATTTATGCACAATTAAAAATTACTAGTAAACTATCATTCCAGACAGTTTTAATTGTGTACTGCAAGGGACAAGAATATCCAAGGTCATGCCTATTTGAATGCATGCACATGAAGTCAAAAGGAAGCATTTCCAGCTGCTGTCCATGGAATATCAAGTGCTTTCTTCTTCCACTTGGGATTCCCCATATGTTTCCTCCTTGAACAAGGGCAGTTTGAAGTCATTTTAATCTTCTATTAATGGGGTTTACCTATCAGTCTGTTTTCTGGGAGCACTCCTTGTGATGGATTTAACCTGGGGCTGCAGAAAGAGCAGGGTAGAAAAAAAATTGAGCCATTCTCTTGGCTTGTTCATCAGAGAGGTTTTTCTGCTCATTTCCTTTTGTTGCCAAGTGAATATTCTATTATACTTTATCAACAAAATCTTGGTTATCTTCAAGCAAGTGTGATTTATTGTGTACATTTTAGACCAGTTGGGATGAAAGCTTTTATGGATCAAACATATATTTTAAGCCTAAAGGATATTTATTTTCAAAAGCCAGTATCGGAAACCATCATACATTGTAAGTCTCACAGCTTTTCATATTTTAAGTGTTCACTGTCCAGAAAAATTAATACACTGTGTTGCATTAGAAGTTCCCTATCTGTTAGCAAGCAAATGAAGATATATGCCATTTATCAAAGGACTCGGCTTCCACACAAAAAATGCAAAACTGAAAACCACCACCCTTTTAAGGTGGGTTGTTGCTAGCATTCATAGATGAAGAGGAAGATTAGCAACACAGTTATTTTTGAATACATTTCCCAAGGCCTGAAATAGTAGCACAAAAATGGTGAAGCGTTCATGCTTCCTTTGGCATTTTTATTCAAGATCCGTAGTCATTGGCCTACATGACATGGGACCAAAGAATTGCTCAGTTGTGCATTTAGTCTCCTAATTACTCTTTAATTTCATTTACATTCTCACAAAATGAGTGTTAAAAATGAAAATGAAGTAGCAATTAGGGGGCCAAATGCACAATTGTGCAATTCTTGGTAGCCAGTGCAGCTACTTAATAGTGGTGACAAATTAAGCATGACATCCAAGCAAACGAACCCTACTTTTGATCATCTGGAGAAGGCCTTATGACCATCAACCTGTGCATTTGGAAATCGATGCAAGTCCTGCCTTTGACTTTAGAGGTATGGGAATTGGATCTTGCTTCGCAAAAGGAAAGCTGGAGTGGCTGTGAAGAGGTGTGTTTCCTACTTAGTTCAGTGCCTGAATTGAAATATCTAAGTCCAAAGATAAGGATTTAAACAAAATCAGGCCAAACTTCAGGGGGCCTTTGCACCTACCTCTAAAAACTAAAGCAGGGCCCAGGAAATCTGAAAATTAATTCCTATTTGTAAAGGTGTGTGCCTTCACCTGCAGATCGTTCAATTTTGAACACCTAAACTTGACAGTCTGGCTTCCTTTCTCAAGTCCAGAGCTGCATCCAATTTAGCTCCAGATGATGGAAGAAGTGACCTGCTTCTGGTAATCCCAAGAGTGTGCAGGTGAGAAATAGGATCAGCTTTATCTTTTTAAGAATCTATTTATTGTAAGTACATGTTGTTTTCTTATAACATGACATATATGCTTAAGTTGCATATATTAAACTGAAAACAGTAAAAGTTATAGTGAAAGACCTATTCTATTTCTACAGTATGGTCCTTCTGAGCCTGCCTGATTGCAACAGTGCCCAGAAGACAGAGTAAAGGACCGTGACCTTCTTGTACACATACAGAAAACAGATTTGGTCCCTACTGGAAAGTCTCAAAACACTATTAAGATTAGATTTCCAGAGCGCAAAATAGGAGTTATTTTGGCCCAAATATTTCTGACTAGAAGCAGATAAAACAGAGGAAGGAAGGCTGTGAGTGCAGTTTCCCTTGCTCTACAGAGATGCTGAGGATAAGATTCATTTCAGATTCATTTCCTCTCAGATTAGCTGGTCACAAACTGGGGCATCTCGATCTAATGATTTTATATGCTTAAACGGGTTGGGATTAGCCGCTGGTAGAGGCACCCATCTCTGAGCACCGCATAGATGCCATGGGGTTGGGTTGGATGCCTCACTTTCAATCAGTGATTGTCTGGGGAGAGTATTCCTCCCACCCACCCAATGTCACAATCTCTGCTTTAACGCTATGGGGAGCTGAACTTGCCTGCCATGAGGTTGGGTTAGATGCCTCACTTTCCATCAGTGATTGTCTGGGGAGAGGTATTCCTCCCACCCACCCAATGTCACAATCTCTGCTTTAACGCTATGGGGAGCTGAACTTGCCTGCCATGAGCAAAGGGGAGACGTATGCAGAGAATGTATGTAGAGAAACTCACTTTAAGCCACCCAGAGAGTGACTGCTAGGCTGCAGGCAGCACTGAGCTCTCTTCAGCAGGGGTTAAGCTGTGGGTTGCACCCAAGGTACTTAGCTGAAAGCTTCCAGGATGTAGTGTTGAGAGCTGCTCTGAGGGCAGCGCAGATATACCCTGAGTCCAGTAAGTCTCTGCGGGATCATTCTTTGCCTTACACAGCATGTCAAAGCTCACGGAAAGCAATTTTTCTTTCAGTGCCTCCTTTTCAGCTGGGAAGCATTTGAAGGGAAGCACTTGCCCCTTGAGTGCTCAAGTGTGTACTTTGTATTGCCAAAGAAAGGGCACTCCAATAGCTCTTCTGGGAAAGCACACCATATTTCACATCACCCCATGCGCTTTCAAGGGGCTTTGCAGAAATGGCTTGTTCTGGGACATCTTTGAAATATAATTAGGAAGAAAAATAAAGAAGCTTTCTTCTCCTTCAAGTTGAGATAATGCACAGTCAGAAAAATAAGACTTTTTTTTTTTCCTTGCCCAAACTGCTCTCTCCACTGAGAGGTCGTCTTTGAGACAGAAGTGTTTTAATTTCTTAACTTATAAAGCAAGCAATTATGATATTCAGGGGGACAGTGTGGGGTTTGTGCTGTTACTTTCTGAGCAAGGAACGCATCAGTGGTCTGTATCCACATACCAGCAGGCATATTGCCCTAAGGGACCGTTGGGCACGGGCTGGTACCTGCAGGAAGAGCAGTGCCTGCAGCTGGTACCAAGGTGGTTATGCTACTGTTCAGTGCAATGGGCCGGGTGGGGGTACTAAGGGCAGAAATGGCTGTTGTCTCTTTGGTCAGCTCTTGGGCAAAACACATGTTGAGTGAAATGATAGTCGGTGAGGCAATGTGAAACTTCAGCTTTTTGGGCAGGAAGGCAGGATGGCAAGGGGAGGGAGGTAAGACTCCATCAGTCACCTGGATGTCCCAATCTCTGAAATGAGTAAGCTGGGTGTTTTCTTGCACAGCTTGAAGGAAAGAAAATAAAGCAAAATGGGGATACGTGTGGCTGTAATGGGAATGGGGATGGCCCCACTCACTTGCAGCAGCAACTCAGGAGGGCAGTAAGAGGTCCCCTACATGCTCCTGCAGCTCATGACTCCGTGCCTGCATGGGAATGGCTGCACCACGCACCCAGACACGAGCAATGAGAAGGGCATGGACTGCAAATGTTAACCAAAATCTCTCCTCAGCCTGGAGCATAACTCAGAAGCATCAGACAGCATTTGCCAAGCAGAATAAAGCAGCATATGCTGGTTCAACCTCTGCTTATTAAGTTAGCAAAGCACTAAACGTGGCGTGCGTTTGAACTGCCAGATCTGCTGGTTGGATGATGGGGCCATTAGGAGTGATGTTCCCTTGCTGGGTACACACACAGCTCTGCGCGGGCCGGGACGTTTGCACAGGGAGCTCTCTGCCCAGCAGACCAAGCCTGCCGCTTGCATAATTTCTGACGACTGATCAGGTGCCTTTTGCGACATAAACTCAGACACCAGTTAAAATTGTTTTTAAGAGTTTCAGCAGGGAAAGATTGGATACTTTGGAGAAAATTGAAGGTGAATCAAAATATTAATAGAAGAGGTTTCACTGCAGACTTGTTTTCATCTCTAATTAATAACATCTATAGCAGCTCAAGACATCCGGCTGTTTACTCAAGAATATTTCTGCAGTGCTTGATACAGCTGTTTTATATGAGGAGTCAGTTAACATAGCTTAATGCTAACCCAATAAAATACAAGACGGAATTGTTTTCTTTTTTTTTTCCGAACTGGTAATAACAGGGCTCAGAAAGGCTTTAGGAAAAAGGTTGATTGAGAAGTGCAAAGAAAGATGATATTTATAGGGATAAAACTGGGGGGTTTTAATTGTAGTATAGTTCGTTTGGGCAGTGTTGGAAGAAATTAGGTCTTTCCATGGTGCTTTGCTTTGTTTTTTGCCATCACTGTGAGCCATAAAGTGAAAAGCATGTATGTTTTGAACCACCATAAACAAAACAAATTGCAAGTAATGACGTTTAATACTCTCCATTACTTTTTCTCTGGTTATGTGTTTGTAAACACATCGAGATCCTTGGGCGGAAAATTGTGAGCACTTTGACTGCTGCCAAGCTTTCTTCTGTGTTTGTGCAGATCACAGCACGGTACGTGGGTTGCAGGGGCTGAAGGACTCATTAGGACTGTGCTGGCTGACCTCCTGCGCAAGGCTGGCCCCAGCCGAGCAACCGTAATGAGGAACACCACCACCAAGGTGCTATGCGAGAGCAAAGTACCACGGATTGTATTATCATTTTTTGTGTCTATAGCTAGTCAGTCTGTCTCTCTTCAGCCTTCTTTCCTCATATGCAAAGAGGCCTCTTTCTCTTGAACTTCTCTGGAAAACCTAGAGAAGTTTTCTTTCACAAAACTTAGTCTGTATTTTTTACTTCTCCTCTGAACTCTCCCTAATTTTTCTGTGTTGTCTTTGAAACATGGTGCTTGTAATAGACTGGTGTATTCCAATTCCAATCCCAGCAGTGCTAGGTAGAGCAAAATAATTATTTTGCTTCTCTTATATGCACATAACCATCTTCCTCATTCTTCTTGTCACTGGCCTGAAATGCAGAATCTCATATCTATTTTAACATTTCTTCCAGTTCAAATCAAAATGTAATTACTTTTCGTAAGCAATTTTAACCCTGCAATAATGAAACCTCTGAAATTACTGAAATTGAGAAGTTGTGACCCACCATGTTGTAGCATGCCTCAGAGTGACAGCTATCGCCCATCTAAACAACACGGCTATCGCTCCCCAGCTCAGCGTGGCTCGAGGGGAACCCTGGCAAGAAGAGCAAAAGGCAGCAAAGGAAAATGTTCCTCTGGTGGTCTGGAGGGTGGGATGGACAGGGGAGCACTTGTGAGAGGTTCATTAGAGATATGGAGAGTAGAAATAATCTTTTCCATCATGTATGCTACATATACTCTAAAATGAAGAAGACAGTATTTCTAAGAAAGAAGAGGAGAAGGGACTATGTCCGTAACTTTTGAGCTGGTCTCAAAGAGGCTGGCTTGCTCTGTTCAAAGGACAGAAATAGGCGGGGTAAGAGGAACTGGGGAGTCACTTCTGCAAATGCCTGTCTTAGCCTGGATCACTTTCTGGGAGTGACTTTTTTTCTCTCGCCTGCAGTGGATACATAGGCAACTAGCCTAACTTCAGATAGCTAAATGAAGGTGACAAGGACTTCATCGTACCAGTCTAAAGCGTGTACCTGCAGGAATATCTCTGTTCTAGTCAGCTGAAGATCATGGAGACACAGGACTTCCATTACAGTCCAGTATACAGAAAATGGTTCTCACTAAAGCTAGGAATGATATTATAAAACACATGTCTAGACCAGCATGTATTGGTATTACCAAGGGCTTTGCTATGGACATCAGCAAGAATAGGCCCTGGACCTTGAAGTCAGACTAGTCAAATGCAACGTTTACGCTCTGCTTTTACAGGGCTTGGTCCTAAAAACATTAGTATAAATCAGTAGCAAGCCTACTTATGTCATTACAGTTATATCAAGCAAATCAAGGTGCTTGGGCCCAGTTTCACCTCCTCTTACTAATGTTCTGCCAGGATTATTGATAACACTGGTGCACAAGCAAGGAAACTATCAAAAATATTCATTTCAAGCTCCACTGCAAGCAGAGTAAAATAATCAATATTCACTTTACCAAAAAAAAAAAAAAAAAAAAAAGGAAAAAGAAAAGAAAACAGAAAAGAAAACTTGCTTTGGAACCACTCTTCTAGACTACAAGTAAAATGTAGTGTGAATAATTGGAAGAAAATAGTAAGTATACAATTAAAATAACCTGTATAAAGGAACATTCTCCAGATAAACAAAATCCATATCTAGTTTGCCTCTACTTTTTTTTGCTCTCCTGTTTGCTTTTTCCTTTTTCTTTCCCTCCATTAAATGCAATTTTTGTCAATTTGGTTTCTGTCTGAAGTCAGTTTCATTCTGCTGTTCTTTGTTATTGGAACATAGTTCCCTGGCTTTGTCACAGATAACTTTTTAGATGAACAGGTACCTGAACAGAATGACTGAGCATTTTGTGCCTTCCCATCCTTTCAGTTTGCACAAAGATTTATTTTGCTTTTTTTTTTTTTTCCTGAGTATTGCCAAAATTAGTTCTCATTTGAATTTAAAGTGAAAGTCCTACCAGCAAAACCACAGCAAAACTAAACTTGAGTTTGGAAAAAATCAGACAGACTATTTAGTCCCAAGTGTTCCAATGTTTTATTTGAACATTGCTTTTACTTAATTGCTTAATACTGTTTTCCAAAATTTCTTTAAAACATAGCCTTATATCATCTAAAATAGTGTAAGTTGTTGGTCTCTTTTATATAGACCATAAAATGCAGATTAATTCTGTGATTGGATGCTCAGCTGGAGTTATTCCTTACCACAGAAAAGCAGATGTTTCATACCCTGTGGGTAACTGTACATCGTACAAAGGCATTGAATTTTTTTCTTTTTTTTTTAAGAAAAAAACCCTAACAATATTACTGTTAGGTTCCATGCTGCTTCCCATTCTAAATACAGGGACTCATTTACCAAGAATACCAAAATGTGGCAACCCTGTCTGAATTTGGAGCACTTAATTATAGCAAGCCTCAATAGTGGAGTCTTATTCCTTAACGCTTTCTCTTATCTACCCCTGTGAGCTGTAAATATTTGTTTCTCCACAATTCAAACACATTACTCAGTCACTAATGAGAATGCAACACTGACTCTCAGCGGGAGAAAAATACTTTACTGGGAACGCCCAAAAGACGAACTGGAAATTAAGACAGTTGCAAAGCAATGGTTTTTTAGAGCAGGGATGTATGGACAGGTTCCTTTGGATAATCTTGGCTGTGAACTTGTTAGGTAGAGTATAAGTTGGTCTGTGATGTGCTTATGGACATGCTTTTATCTGACATTATATACCAGTTACTTGAACCACCAACATAAGAGGAGAAAGGTGACTCTCATTTCTTATGTCAGAAACGTTTGTCTTGGGGAAAGAACAAATCATTGTGGACAATAATTGCAGACCACTCAATATGCAGCGAGTTCACACCCCACAACCCTCATTACCTCATTACCACTCCTCATTCCTACTGCAGGAGAAATTAACAGCCTAGAGGCAAAAAGCTCGGTCCCGTTAGGCTGCACACCAGGCAGGGCGGTAGCAATGGGAAGCCCTTTCCCATACAGACACTGTACCGAACAGGGGAGTGGCCAGATTCGGCAGGGAAATGAGACAACATATGGGAAGATGAGATAGGAAAGGAAATTAATGGGGAGAACAATCTTGTTTCATGTCTTGGACCGTAGCCTCTCTGCATCGTATGGCACTATCCCCTTCAGCCTCCAGGCGTTTGTCGCGCTATCTGGTACCTGACAGAGGCTCTCCATGCTGTGAGCTCTTGGACAGCCCTGACTAAATTCACAGGGTTGTACCCTGTCTCTTCCAGTAATGCTGCGTGTGCGGGGCTGGGATTTTTCCTGGCAGACCCACCGCCCGTTTCATCACCACGTATCCTCCACGGGAGGAGAAGTGACCAGAGACAGTGAGCTTGGGCAGGGAGGACAAAATGCTCTGTTAGAAATGAATGAAGTGGAAGCTTTTGCTCATCAGTGGGAAGCAGTTACCTGAAACATTGGAATGAAAATAGATTTGAATGTTATTAGTCAGGGAGAGCTTAAACTACCTGTCCAAGGAAAAGTCCACTTAGGCCTACTTTACATCAATTAAATATTGATACAAGCACTGTTTTCTTTTTACCTGAGCCAGAGATCTCAAAGCACTCACTAAAGTTTGTTCTGCGTTACTTCCCTTGAGTTGAAGGTTGCTTCTCATTGATTCCTGGGGTTCTCCTTAGTGTCTGCAAGGCCACACTGCCCAAAGCCCTGTCCAGGATTTGAGCTCCATTTGTTTTACAACTTTTTGGAATAAACAGCAGGATGACAGCCCTGACTCCAAAAGCTTTTAAGTTCAAGCTAAATCCTGGTGACTGGCAACGTGCCGCTCCCTGAGCAGGCTCTCTATCGATTACAAGAGGGGCTCTGTGCAGAGACAGCAGTTTTCTCCTCCACGACTGCAAAAATCAGAGCCAACTTCAGCGGAGGTTGATAGCGAGACAGAAATCAGAGTGGAAGGGAAGGAAAACAAAAGTCACGTCAATAAGAGTAAGTGGTTGTGTAGACGAGATGTGCACAGAAGTCCTGGGCAGACGTTTTATGCCAGCGGAGTGGTTAAGTGATATGCCTCACCCTACACAGCCAGTCAGTAGCAAGGTCAAAACCAGGCACCACATCTTTTATTCTTTTCCACTAACACCCTCAACGCTGAGTTTCGCTGAATACCTGCTCAAGCATTAGCAATGCAGTGAATCACTGGAGTTTGTGACTGACAGCAGAATTTGGCCCATTGGATACAAATCAGCAAGTATCTGTATTTCAGGATTTGTTTTGCCAGAATCTTATGCCAAGGCCAAACAGATCCTTCAGCCACAGCAACTCTCTCTTTTCTTCTTTCATTCCTCTTACGAGTGAAGAATTCCACACAAGGCAATGAAGATTCAATATATGTTGCTTAGAGAGAATTATTTTCCTATAAATTGATTTCAAAAAAAGATCTTGGCATTTTGACCAAAACCACATCTCTTAAATTATCTCTTATCCCTCCAAACACATACTCCTAAGCCCTTTTTTGTCCATACTAGAAAGACAGTCGTACTTTGGCACAATTTAAAAGGTTTTGAGAATGCTGATGATTTAAAACAAAGTATTCCCCAATCAGAGTGTGGACTTGAGCAGAAACAGCCGCAGAGTCCTGCGGGGACTTCACAACGTAGAATTGATTTAGCAGGGAAGTGTGTAGATTGAACAGTGATGGATGCTATAGAAAACTCTGTGATATGGAAGATAGATGGTAATTTGAAAAAGATCAAGGAAAAACGCACTGAAAACCAGAAGAGCCTCCAGCTTTTTGCAAATTATGATCAGTATCAGGCACAGTAAGGACGCAGACAAAAAGCACATGGATAAAGCCATACTCTGCAGTTTCATCTCTCTTCGAAGGGGCTGCCCCAGTTCAAAAAAGCTGTTGCTATAATAGATTTCCTTAGAGATTAACACAGCTATACGAAAACTCCTCTTACACAACATAGGGACATGCACGTGGTGTGTTCACACTCTGAAATACTGATATTGCTAGTGCCAGGTAGAGGGAAAATAAACAGCTAACAACCCCTGGCTTCTCCTGGAGAGGGGCTGATCCCCCGGGCCGTGCTCCCAGCTCCCCTTCCTGCCTGCACTGCGGCGGGTGCTGCGTCTTCCCCGGCTGATGATGGCCAGCATGGGAGAGGAGGGAGCAGAGGGTGCCCTGCCCTGGTTGGTGCCAGGCGCTCATTAAATACAACTGTTATTGTTTTCTTTTTCACGGGAGAATTGTTTGTTTGGTTGTGGAGACTAAAGGTGAAGGTTATCCATCAGTCTTACTCTTAGCAAGCACTTTGGGCCCTTTTATGTTCTGCAAGCAAAAGATGGCGTGATGGAAATATGTCTTCAAACATTCCCTGTCCTCTCATGAAAACATATCCCAAGACAAAATGTTGTAAAAAACCAACCACACTTTTTTGATAAATTCCTATCAGCTAAATAAAATTGGAAACACCAGAGAATATACTTTTTGTAAAGTCACTAACAGAAAATATGTACATTTGTGCTTGCAAATTTAAGTTAAATTCAAAGGGCTCATTTTGAGACTCACTTCCAATTCTTAATTTCACAAATGCTGTTAATACTTTCAACACCTCATTAGCATATCCTGTATGCTCTTTGAATTATACAGGCGCCGCTATCAAAAAATTGCTAAAGGAGATTCCAGAGAACCCCAACACACAAAAAAGATGCTTAATATCTACCATTTCAGCTTTAGTTAGAGCCTACATAGATCAAAGATATATTCTGGGACAATATGATTATAAGCCTGCCCAAGTGAAGAATAAGAACCAAATGAAAGGGCAGGACTCAGCATCTGCATTTCTGTAGACTAAATACACTTATAAAGGAAAACGCATTGGGAGACACTAATGAGCTGTGCCAGAAGAGCTGGGACAGAAGACTGGCACTGGAATACTAAAACTATAGCAATAAAAATTTTTCTTCCTCAAAGTTTGTACTGCTTTCCATCTGGTTCTTCATAATAGCAAAATTCTCCATTTATTATAATATTTAAATGAAGAAGCCTCAAACATAGACAAGCAAAAAACTTTGTTCATGAACAATTCCTACAAGTGCAAAATTTGTAACAGGAAACTTTGAAATATGATACATTTCTGTAAAGCCTTTAGAAGACATTGTGTGAACAAACACAGGCTTCTCTCAGAACATGTGAGCAAAAATAGAGCTAATTTTGAAAGGGTTGCAAATGTTTTCATGCAGGTTTTCTTTGCATTTTCAAACCACAGGAGTAGTTGAAAATAACGTTAACTTAAAAGAGCTCATGAAAGAAGATGGAATACTTTTTTAAAAAGGAGCCATAAAGCAAGCTTTCAGTCTTGGAGCAATGTATCTTCAGGAGTTTAACTCAATGATCATGCTACTTGGCTCATTTGCTGATTGCCAATTTTGCTGATTATTTCTTGATCTTGAATACCTCCCCTTAGAAACAAAACAAAAAAAAGTAGGTAACAGACTCATTTACCTGCCTTGTAACTACTAAACAATTGACTGATTTCAGTCCCCTCATTTGAATTTACAAATACAGAAAAGCCTGTAAATGCCAATATATTCCTTTCCACGCTCATATTCCAGAAAAGTTCACTAACATTTTTCATTCCCAAGAAGCGCAAAGAGTTTTACAGGTTGTGAACAAAGATCATTTTGCCAGCTCATAAAATAGTTTTATGTGAGGAAATACAGCAGCAATTCTCTTCTATTTCAGAATTAAGGAATGCGAATCTTAATTAGACATAGGGATAATATCAGCTAGTTACATAAAACAGAATAAAAGCGCGTAAAGGGTATAAAATCTTATGCTTCAGGACATTAGTCAAGCAGTAATGAATTGGTTAGTACAAAAATACCCCTGGGGAGTAGGCATTTTTTTCATTTCCCCCTTCATTTATCGCCTTTGAAAGTTAAGTCATCTGAACAGGTGTAAATGAGTCCAGTGGGTCTAATGAGACAAATGAAAAAGAGGATGGGAGTTACAGTGAGGATCACTAGTTTGGAAATGAAGCTTCCTGAGAAGAAATAGCTGAAAAATGCATTATTCTGCCTGAGAGCCACCTCTGCTACTTTTCCCCCTGCTCCTCACCCCACATTTTGTCACCGATTACCAAGGTGAGGCAATTAGGCATGTCGATTCTCAACTACCCATAACCTATTGCTAGCTCCCCAGCAGGGATGAGCCTATTATGTACATACGAATACAGCAGCTTTCCCATTTGCACGGACCAGTACATTTTTAGGATCAATTTAGCTCACTGTTATAATGTGCAAGAGAGATGTAATGTGTCTTCTTACTAAACCAAACAGCATGTATCAGTGAATTTTTCGTCTTCATCCCAGTGTGTGCTCTTTCCAAGGGGGAAACATGGTGTGTTATACGAATTTTGGTGTCAGCTATGACTTGTCTTCACTCCAGTGATGGTTGTTTCTATGCAGAGATCGCTCTTGCTGCAAAATCCTAATGACAAGGCACAGATTGTAACCTGAGTAAAACTAAATGAACTCAGCCCTACAATCCTCACCTGCAATCGATTCTGGCTACATGTTTGCAGCAAAAACTACCAGCACCCAGTCTCTACTAGTATTTTACAGCAAGGTAGCTGTAAATCCTGCAGAAACACTCCTCTCTGCACTGAAGACAAAGCTCATGTGCACAAACCGAGCTGCCAATAAATTCAATGCAAGCCAGATTCTCAGCTGGTGTCAATTGGCACAGCTCCACGCATGTCGATTACAAGCGATACGATGTCTGTCTCTGCTGGTGGTGGGCCATGTGCTAATTTGCAACAGGAGAGGACACATCACACTGGCCGGCTCTTGCCCGGCTGCAGCAGAGCACGGTGAATTAACGATTTGCATGGTTTAGTGGTCACCCCATTTTACCCAGGATTACAGTGGCTGGGGCTTTGTCCCAGGCTTGGTTTCCAGCTCTGCTGGAGAGGATCAAAACATCTCCCTGATTGCGTTAATTGTCCCATTACACGGGACGATGTGGTGAGTAACTCTCAGCTTCTCTTGTGGACGTTGCTCCAGTGTGCACATTGCAGTGTTATATTTACGGAGTCAGAAGAAGCTGGGGTGTGGATAGGCTGTAGCCAGCATGGTGCAGAGACACTGCAAGCAGGACTATAAACATTTTATCAGCTCGCAACGATTATTTATCAGTTAATACACACAGCAGGCAGCTGGGGCTAACAGGCTACTAGGCTCAGCACGAGCACACTCGCTGCCCGTGATAGAGGCACCCCGTGAGTATCTGCTGTCCGGGAAGCCGTCAGTCAGATGGGGAAGCGTCAACCTCCTTGTTGGAAATGACTGAACCTTGACCTTGCTGAGTTGCTCTTGTTTTATTTCTTGAAGTTTTATACTGTCACATGTCAGTAGTTTTCTCCCGAGTACTTAATTTATGGCTCAACAATTTTGCTTCTGTCTGTGTTTTTACTTTTCTTACTTTGCATGGCTTTGGCTTATGTTCCCTTAGAGCTCAACACCAACTTTTTTTCAGTAAAGTTGAGCTAAAATCAAAGAGCTCAGCTTCACAAACCCAGGCCTTGGGTCACATCAGCTAAAACCCTGGGCTGCATGCTCCATTGCCATCTCCAGCAGTGCAGTCACCCTCTTTCCTTCACCCCAGCACTAGCCCTTGGGCAGCTGAGCAGCAAGCCTGGAGACAGGATCGGATCCAGTTAGAAGCAATTATTTTTTTCTTCTACATGGATTTAGTTTGCAGCCAGGCCATATTCATGGCCACACAAGTGTTAGCAGCAGCACTAAGGAGGGAAAGGGAACAGCCATCTGAGGACAAGGTGGAGGGAGAGCAATCCTGTAGCTTTCATCAGCAAGGTGATCTTCCACCTGACTCTACCAGCTACGAAACTCCTGTTTGAGAACAACCCACCCAAAAAGCCCAGTAGCAGGTTAACTAGGGAAACACCCACAGGAGATGCAAGTCCTCCTTCCCCTAGACAAAGTAGGGAACTGAGTTCGAGTCTCTCAGTCCTGAAAAAGCTTGCTTGATATTGATTAGAAGGGACACATTTCCCTTTCTTCCTTTATTTTGGGAAAGAGCTTTGAACAAAGTCCTCCAGAGTCATTGGTATCTTTTTTTCCTAAAGATGTCCAAAATTAGAATTGGCTAACTCTAAGAAAGGCTTTTCATTTCGGGTCAAATGAAATGTTCCAAATGTTTCATTGAATTCTTTTTTTTTTTTTTTTAATATAGACAAGTTAAAAAAAAAAGTTGCAGGTTGAAATAAAACTTCCTCTTCCATTTAGCAGCCAAACCAAGAAATCAATTATTCATGGAGTCCTATCCTGCAGTGCTCCTTTGCTATGTATTTTACAGAAAACATTTCTTACAGTTTGCACTCTTCTCTGTTTTCTCAGTGATGTGTCCCAAAGGACAGTCTTAAGGAATTACTTGACCTCTATGTCCCTGAGACTTTCAGAAAGAATCTGCTGATGATGCTTACTGAAACAGAAGATGTGAAAGAAAACAGATTGAAGACAGCTTCTACAGTTTGAGGTTATTTCAGAGCACAAGTTTAAGAACACCTTTCCATAAAAATATAGGTACAGCCTGATCTTCCACATCAATACTTTCTCCTAGGAGTGTCATGGTTTAACCCCAGCCAGAAGTTAAGCCCCGCACAGCCCCTTGCTCACTCCCCCAGGTGGGATGGGAGAGAGAATCAGAAGGTAAAACTCGTGGGTTGAGATAAAGACAGTTTAATAGGGAAAGCAAAAGCTGCACACGCAAGCAAAGCAAAACAAGGAATTCCTTCCCTACTTCCCATCGGCAGGCAGGTGTTCAGCCATCTCCAGGACAGCAGGGCTCCATTGTGCATAACAGTTACTTGGGAAGACAAACGCCATCACTCCGAATGTCCCCCCCTTCCTTCTTCTTCACCCAGCTCTATATGCTGAGCATGATGTCATATGGTATGGAATATCCCTTTGGTCAGTTGGGGTCAGCTGTCCTGGTTGTGTCCCCTCTCAACTCTTTGTGCACCCCCAGCCTCCTCACTGGTGGGGTGGGGTGAGAGGCAGAAAAGGCCTTGACTCTGTGTAAGCACTGCTCAGCAATAGCTAAAACATCCCTGTGTCATCAACACTGTTTTCAGCACAAATCCAAAACATAGCCCCATACTAGCTACCATGAAGAAAATTAACTCTATCTCAGCCAACACCAGCACAGGGGGTAATAGTAGGAAAAAAGAGCTTTCCGATCCTTCTTGCGTCTGTACTGATGCTTCTGAAGAAAGATTACATATGGACTTCATCACCGTTTAACATAACTAGTTTTTAAGCCTTTTGCTCTGACTTAATTCTTGTGAAACTTTTCACCACGAGAAAAGATTACGATTTTCAAACCAAATCTTGAGAAGAACTGGACAGAAGATTGAACTGATGGAAGGATTTATTTGTTTGTTTCTGTTGTCATTGAAATGGCAGTCTGGGTTAGACTGTAATTAAAAATTCTGTTTGGCTTATGCAGAAGGGAAACTTTTTTAAAATTTTTCTACGTTTTAGAAGCCAAAGACCCACATTAAAAGAACCAGGTCTAGGGCCAAAGCACAGCAGGTGTGGATACACGATCTAACAAGGCTGAGTTACGACAGGTGAACAAATTGCCACTCTGCAGCTGAGCTCCCACAGCTGGCCAGTTGTGCCTCCTGGCTTATTCCAATAATGAAACAGAATATATTAGATGAAACAAAATGTGTTTCCCCAATGGTGGGGAAAAGCATGAAGAGTCGGTTATTACCACCCAGCTGCTGGGCAATGATTTCTTACGCCACAGCGATTCAATCATTCTTGATTGTATGCCAAAAAGGTACATATAATCAGTGCTAGGAGCCTGGATGATGAGTGGTAACTTTCTGAGTTTCCATGGCTTGATTGCATTTCATCATGTGTAACTTTAGATTTATTCTCAGGAATAACACAGTCATTTGTGCCCACACTGCCTGGAGAGGCTCGTGTGGGCTTTTCAAAAGCATTTTGGAATATTAGAAACTTAAATTCTATTGAAAACAGTGAAGTATTTACGTATCATATAATACTTGTCCTAATGTATACCTGCCAAATTGCTTCATCTTGTAACTTGTCACATCAACATGTTTCAAGATGCATGACAAGATGTTTTACAACCTTAAGGTGTTTCTGTTTGTGAATTATTTTACACCGAAAGAATTTGCGATGAGTGTTTGCTCAATCTGATTATTTTTGTGCACAGCAACTTGCAAAGATTTCTATTTCTGCACTCTTTTGGGGAAAAAGCTTTCAGTCTAAGATTGCATTGAGCATAACATTATAGAAATTATTTCCACTACATATTTTTCATTTCTTTCTTTTTCTCCTACCATTTTTGTGACAAAAATCTCTTAATAAAACAGGAAGAACAAACAGAAATGTGTAGTAGTCATACCCACTGGAAAGCCAATGTTGTACTTCTTGGTCTTTGTTGTAAGGTGATTTGTTGACTCCTTGTCAATATTCTATACAGCTATAAAGAGCTTTTTGGTATTCATTTTGGCCTTTTCATTAAGCTGGATTTCACCTGACTAAATGTCTTTAGTGTAGACTTCAACATACAACATTCTTAGATTCCCCTTATATTTGTTGGAGAGAAATAAGCATTGAAATAGAATGGGTTATTTTACCATAAACTACACATCTAAAATGGGACACCTAAAATGAGACATCTAAATTGTGCCCTTAAATGCCTAATTCTTTCCACTGACTAAAGGGAGCTGATGGTGACTAGCTCAGACACAGATTTATTCAGAGCAGGCGTCTAAAACTGATACAAAGTGATCCAATGTTTTTGCAGGTTTTTCCCAGGATCTTGTTGATGCGAGGAAGTGGAAACTGTACACGATTCGTCACTGCTGCCGGATCTCTACCATTCCAAGCTTCATCCCACCTGCATTTAGCAAACAAACATTGCTGATCAGCATGACGATAAGGAATTAAACATATGTGCAGTACCACCGTCCCAACCTCCACAGCTATAAAAGTATCCTGTCTGTGAGTACCAGTTATAAGTATCCAGTTGAAATGAATTACCACTAGAATGTTAAATAAAGGTTATCTAATACTTTATTTTGGGGGTGGGGGAGGGATTTCTAACCTCAATCACATAATAATATTGAACGAGCTGCATTTCAATCATGTTGGCCAATAAAACATTGATTACACAGCTGATGCCACAGTACAAAAATTATATCTCTCTGAAAAAGCTTGTGAATATTTCACACAACAAAGAAAGTGTACTATGCATAGAAATATTATGCAATGTGTTACACAAAGCCAACACAGCGTAGAGTGTATTATTTCCTAATATTCGTTTTTATGGTATTTCTAAGAGGTCTGTAAGTCATCTGTTTAGCCTGAAGAAATACCTCCTGAGTGTTACAAAGCCAGGAAAAATCTGCAGCTCAGAATTCATAGGCTTTTCACTAACAGCCCTGAACATTTTAGAGGCCAGCTAAATTTCAGTCCTGATGGAGCTTGTGGCAAGCTTCAGAGATCCAAATTCTGGCTTCTTCTGCACAATGTGTTCTTGCGAGCCTGGTCCATTAACCCTTGGTGAGGCACATGTCAATTCAGAAATTTCTCTCTGAGAGGAAGAGAGTAACTCTGCACGTTCTTAACTGTTTTCTTATTTGGTTCATGTTTGGAAAGACTGACAAATATTTTTTACTTTTCTGGCAGAGGAAGATTTTTAGAAAACTGAACAGATGTATTGGAGTCCATGGAAACTGTGATCCTAAGTGCTCCTCTGATAATCCTCTCTCTATTCCTTAGCTGGCCATGCCCAAGGAAATACAGCTTTCTTTTTTTTCCAGGGAGCTGTGTTTCAAAAAACATACAAAGATATTTCTCCCTGAGGTCTTTAGCTGTTTTTGCAAAGAAACTTAATGAACTTTCTTTTTGGCCAAGACCTTCAAAACACATCCCACCTTCCTTCCCTTCGTTAACGTTTGAATGCTGTTTAATCAGTCACAAGAAAGAGAGAACAGAGCTAAACAGAATGAAAGGACCAGAAGAGGAAATATGGGATCAAATTCTCTAGTTCTTTTCATGCTTTACTCCAGAAATCATCAGCAAGAGATTGTCTCATTGGTTCCAACCTCATTTAATAGCCAGCTAAAGACGTTCCTTAAAGAAGCCAGTAACGTACAGTGACTCTTAGCACAAAAGGGCATTCAGGGATTTTGTTTCTCAGTCCAAGGAAAGTGTTCAGAATCCTTTCTGATAAGATCATTCTGTAGCTTTAATTTCTCATTAGAGGGGTTTTCAATAAGTCTAAAGTCAGATTTCCATTCAGTCGCATCTTGTGAATACAAGTTATTGTGCTGTTAAAGTGTTTGTTAGTTTAAGAGAACATCTGGTATAATGCGTGTGTTCTCTTGATCCACTTTAGATAAGTGTGCATGCCCTCTTTGGAGCGTTGTGGGATGTGTTTTACTGTGCGCTTTCTCAGATGGGGCAGCCTGGCCAGGGGATGAACAGGTGCTGAACAGTTCTCCAGCATTATGGGCATTTTCTGACTTGATAATAAACTGTGGAAAATTCATATATCATTAAAGAAAGGGGCAAAGGAAGGGAGAAATTCAATTTGAGGAATTCAATTCTGAGGTAGCAGTGGGTCTCAACTCACACGTACAGTGATAGCACTGAGCGTTTCCTACTGCTCTTATGCAAGCTTTGTTGTTTGCATCACATTGTTGCTCTGTGGACTGAGAAGAAACGAGCTACAGAGGGGATGGTTTTCTCACTCCAGCTCTGGGGCTTTGCTACAGGAGAGAAGGAATGGGAAAGGAGTGCGATCTTGTCTTGTATCTCCCTCACCTTGTACAAGATGAAGAAATGTTTATGTCATGAGGTTTGACTTCAACCTTAAAAGAGAGACTAGAAAACATGGACTTTCCAAATAAGTGCTTCTGAACATTAGCTCACTCCCTTTGCTAAAGATTTGCAATGATTCCCCAATTTGACCCTTGAGGGGAAATAAAAAAAAGAAAAAAAAAGGAACAGTCTTTTAAAGCCACTCCCTTGCAGCTCCATCGCACCCTTGTTCAGCCATAGCCGAGGTGAGAAACTGCCCCTGCAACACTGCCCCGGGAGCTCGGCTGAGCCGGAGCCGACAGCTCTCCCTGCAAAGGCTTCGCTTTCCCCGCCAGCCGCAAGCGGCCGTGAGGCACTCGGCAAAGTGCGAGACTCCAGAACAGCAGGGCCCCGCACCACACACCAGGTGCCCATATTTGAGTTTGAAAAGGAGGAGGAGACAAGTGAGTGAGATGCCTGATAGTTGCTCGGATATTATGGGACATATCACTGATAGCACATTCAACATAAACCCTTATGCTTTTTTGCTATGTACAGCTTCTGTGCTCAACTGCAGCCTGCTCACCATTTTTATCATTTATTCCGGAATAAGTGCTTCCTACTGTGTATCACATGGAGTGAAACAAGGTCCTCCACGGAGATGGTAGAGGTTTAGACCAATGGGTAGCTGAGCACCCTAAAGCACCCAGATGGATTTCAGTTTCTAAAAATTAACTTTGCGGCAAGCTAAGGTTCTCAGCGGAGTAAAAACCACAGGATTACCCCAATGCATTAGCTTAAACCTGACTCTCCTAAAATCTCCAAGAAAAATTATGAAACTAAACACTGCATCTCTGGTAATAAATCCAAGTGTGCCCAGGAACGTTCCTGCACCCTGGATCAAGGTCATCTTTGCTAATAAGCCATCAGACTGTTCCCCAGTATGTGTATGGGCTTTGCACACCATCTCTTTTATTGAAATCCCAGGTATGTCCTGGATGTTAAAATGCCCAGGGACCGTTCCCAATAGACAGTTGGCATTTAGTCACCCTCTCTTTGTGGCTAGAGCACCTAACTAGTGTAGATATGAGCTATTCCAGGCCACACCCAGCATCTTTCCCCAGCATGTTTGACTTGGTAGAATGGTCATAGACTGAGCATCTAAATTAAGGTCCTAAATTCATATCTAGGCAGCTAAATAAAAGTGGCTTCGTTCTCCAAGTTGTGGAGTACCCCAAACTCTTGCTAAGGTCAATGGCAGTGACAGGTTTCTAGTGTTCCTGAAAATTAATCTCGTTTTATTTGTGCAGAGTTTTAGAAGTCTGATGTTAGATTTGGAAATTTTGACCAAGCTCTGTGTGACAGTCTTTAATATTGGATGGATTATTCCATAATCCCTCTGGAAAATGCAAACATCCATTTGCAAACAAAACACCAGGCTGATGTGTTTGCACTAGCAGAAGTTGAATGTGGCTGAATGTGGCACATGTTCCTTGTGTGGCATAGGAAGTATATTATTTGAATCTTAGCTGCAAAAGGTAGTACCCATAAAGTCTGAGCCAGTGAGATAATAAATTCTGAAACAAAACAGAGCAAAGCCTTTGCAGTTCATGGTTTGCATCTGTTTCTTGAAATAAGAAGCAGGTTGTGGCTATTCTTTGTCACATCAGGTGGTATCCAAAACGTGAAAAGGATTTTTGAATTCCAGTCCATGGCTGTTATTAATTCCTTTGAAAATCCTCTGTTTATGCCTCATTTCCAAGTTGAATGTGGTTTCTACAGGGACTGCACATGGAATTGCAGAATGGCCATTTGCTACTGATACTCTTTAGTCTTGAAAATGGCTTGTGATTAACCAAAATGAAACCCATGCACATTTTTAATATGGTATCCCATTTCTTTCTAATTATTTAGTGTAAACTATATAGTGATTCATTAGCATGACTGGGCCACAGTTTGCTTGTCACATCAAAGCACAACATGGCTTACAGAATTGGCAATATTTTCTAAATTTTAATTTAACTTTAAACTTCTCACTTTAAAAGGTAAGTTATATGTTTGTCACCCAGATATTAAATCCTACTTTCTCCATAAACATATCTTTCTGAATTATCCTTATTAATCATTGTTGTCACGGCAAAGTGACTGGAGGCAAAACAATGAGTCAGCAGCGATTAAAACAAATGATGAGAGAAATGGAGCCATTGCATGGACACACTGCTTTTAATCTGTAACGAAGACTGATGCTTATACCGGAAACAAAACTACCCTGGTGGTCTTCATCTCTTCTTCAATCGATATCCCATCTGCATCTTAAAAAGCAAGCTCGGCTCTGTCTCTCTCTTCACAGGAGGGATGTTTATGACTGAGGCTGTCAGCTGGCTCTAAGTGGTGTCATTCTGTTGGCTTTCATAGAGCTATGCTGCTTCAGGCCGGCTTAAGATCTTAATATACATATCGGGGGTGCCAAAGGGCAGGTAAAGGTATGTGAAACACCTGTCTGAACACAGCGGGATAATCACCTCTTTGACCGGCTGGTCATGCTGTGTTCGATGTCCCCCAGGACGCGGTTTGCCCCCTCGGCTGCCAGGGCACACTGCTGACTCTGTGAGGCTGCTGCCCACCAGCACCCCCAGATCCCGTTCTGCAGGGCTGCTCCCCAGCCACTCCTCTCCCAATTTGTACTTGTGCCCGGCAGTAGGTGCTTGTTTTGGCACTTTGTCTCCCTCCGTCTCAATCCTGCTGTTCTTCAGCCCTGTGTCAGTGAAAGGAGATATCACAGGGCTGGTGTTTTATAAACACTCGATTCAACACTGCTTTGCTCAGGTCTAATATTGGTATAACTCCATTGAATTCCAGTCTTAATTTTAGGACTGCCTGAAACAGCCAAAACTGCTGTTATGTCATGTTTTACCACTTGTAAAACAGGGGTAGTGTTACCTGCCTTCTTTGTTCTGCACCGCAGAGCCTCCATAAGCAAAGTGTTACATAAATGCTCCGCATTTATTATTTCAAATAGTAAATCAAGGGCAGGACAAGTACAGCAAGCTGGAACAGGTCTTAAATCTGCAGATAGAAGCAGAGTTGTGTGCGCGAAATGTTTCAAAAATAATATAAAAATGTGAGACTAATTCTCTGTAGTGAAGGAACAAGAGTAATTGCAGAAGTGTAGGGGTGAGATGGGAATCATGGGAATTATCACTCGTGCAAAATTAACTGCAACAGTGTTTTGCAAGCACACAGGACATGAATACGAAAGATCAGTCAAAAGGACTGGAAAAGTGATCCAGCAGAGCTATAGCAAAAGCCAGAGTCTTGGTGGCTACTGTTAGAAACTGAGGCCTTTATGGTTTTGCTTCATATGGACTAAATGAACATTACTGACAGGACTCTGCTTATATTGGCATAATTCATTTTCCCACAAAAAATTCCTGCACCAGCTAAATCCATAGGAAAATTTCTGTTAAGTAAAGAATGAGGTCATTGCATATGGCTTCGGACAGCCGTCACATCAGTGATATACGAGGATATAGGAGTGCAGGACTTCCTGGAAGTCAGGCATTTTGATATCCTTAATTTGCCTGAAGAGCCACAACTCCATTTGCAGATGCAGGTCAGGTAAATGTGCCTTACTTCAGAAGATGCAGAGGAAGGTCGGTTTATGTTAAGTAGGATAGAGTATATTGCTATAGAAAATATACAGAGGTACATATAGAAAATACGAGGTGGCCCATCTTCCTGGCTTTAAAAATCACCATGCACTTCATCCTAGCACTGAGGTCACCTATTCTTTACAGAGAAAAATGATGCCTTGAGTGAAAGGGGAGGTCAGTCTTGGACAGAGCAGAACCAGTTCTCTGGAACTCAGCAGAACCAGATATACTCCAGATTTGAAGCGCATGTACAAAAGATACTCAGCTCCTGGATGCTATTCAGTACAGCTCTATTAAGGACCCTCTGATCACAGGTTAAAAACATCTCTTAATCAAAAACATGTCTTCGCCAAAAGAGGTTTACAGGAATGGTTGCTTTATTTTATCCAAGCTTAATGGGATTTCCATGTGGTTTAAGGAGAGAGGCCTGAAATGCTTAGCTAACTCATGTGAAAATAAGATAAAATAAGTTACCTATTAAAGCTAATTAAGGAGAGATTATGTCCCACTTCCTTAAAGGGATAGTTGTCATTGTAACTCTTCTAACAAACATCCTCCTCTGTGCTTTCCTAATGACAAAGGAGGAGGCTGCGTGCCGAGGCCATGGGCATTGTCATGGGGCAACTTTGTGCCAGGGCAGCATGTGGCACCACAAAAAGCAATGTTCCTTCTGGGCTTCTCCCTGATGCAGAAATCCCACCGCTGCTCAGTGCTGCTGCAGGCGCTTCTGGAAGTTGCTGAGGCTCCCTAATGGCCACTAAAGTAAAAAGGAACCCAGGGTGTGCTCAGCTGCTGAAAGAAACTTTCAGCATTTTGTAGAAGTGACTCTTAGAGTCTGTAGCATGAGAATATGGTGCCTGGGACAGGTGTTTGAAGGGTGAGAGCTTGAAGATAGTTTCCCTTTTTCCATACAATATCTCTAAGACAAGCACCTTACACAAGAATCTTCTTGTTCCTCATGCAGACTTCAGCTATAACTCAGACAGGGAAGGAAAATACCTTCACTTCTTGCTGTTGGAGTCCAAACTATGCCCAGCATATTAATTCAGGCTGTATATTTGGGGAGGAATTTCATGTTCTTGTGAAAATACTCGGAGTCATCGGGACATATAATAGTTCCCAAAAGCCCAGGGCTATTTGCAGCTACCAGCAATATTTTCTGCAACTGAGCTCCTAAATCTCAGACTTCTGAAAGCCAGGAAATAACAGAGATAGGCCATACACATGCACTATTTACCCAAACATCTTTAATTCAGCTGACCCTGAGTGAAGTCATAGAAAGGAGGAAGCACCCGCCAGTAGTTTAGCTGTACCCAGTTTATTAGCTATAAATGTCCTGAAGGGCTGAAGATAATATGGAGCAATCGGGAGAGCTGTGATTGCGATGTGAAGTGCTTCAGGCATCCTCTGCCTATGTGGAGAAAGGAAGAGCTGCAAATGCACCTCAACAGAGGCTGCAGTGCTTCATTTCAGCAGTGTGCCGAATAGATTGTGCCAGAAGCTTAGCATAATTTGTCTTTTTGTCTTGGGGATTATCATCTGTTAAATGTGAGATGAGTGAAATCTGTGGGTTTTATCCTGGAAAAATGAAAGAGGGGCGTTAGATGGCATTGTGTATGGAGGGTGAGGGCATTACAAAAGGAAATAGAAGAACCATAAATATTAGCAGATGTGTTGCTTTTTCAGGGCATGGAAAGTATTTTACAGCATGCGTTTCCCACTCTATTCATTTCAAAGACAGGGAGCACGCGTATGTGGTAAAGACACAGTATATCACTCAGAGACGGCAGAATTACGGATCTGCTCCTCACCTGCATTTGCTTTTAGAGATTTGGGATGAGTGAACTCAACGCTGCAGAAGGACACAGGGCATCGTGGGCAGCCTCGTGTCTAATTAACAAGTTCTGCCACTCTGTTTCCAGCGGGGTGGTTTACTTTCTTTGGTAGTTTGGTTTTTACCTTCTCTGCCTGCTTTTGATGGAGGAAGGCTGGAAGGGTAGCAGGGTATTGGGGTATGTTTCAGGAAGAAAAGCTGTTTCTCAGACAATCATAGAATCATAGAATACCAGGTTGGAAGGGACCTCAAGGATCATCTGGTCCAACCTTCCTTGGCAAAAGCACGGTCTAGACAAGATGGCCCAGCACCCTGTCCAGCCGAATCTTAAAAGTGTCCAATGCTGGGGAATCCACCACTTCCCTGGGGGGATTATTCCAATGGCTGATTGTTCTCACTGTGAAAAATTGTCCTCTTGTGTCCAATCGGAATCTCCCTGGGAGTAACTTGTACCCGTGATGAACTCGTAATCATGAGACAAGGTAGCAATCAAGCACGAAGTAGTTCTTTACCGTTTTGCACAGAGTTACTACTGTGTTTGGATAAAAATAAAGGATGCAACTTTATTCTGAAATGTTCTTTTGTCTGTTGTATACATTGTAAGCATGGTGTGGAGAGTACGAACATGCTTGGAAATGTTTTCAAAGGGTTCATTAGACCTCTGAAAAAAATCACAAATGTAGTCTATGTCCTCACGTGTTAGCACTTCCATTCCAAGGTGGGAACAATAAGTGGTAATTACAGGTGTGAAAATCATCTCTCTAAATATGGTTCTCTCAGCAGAATGAGAATATCCATGGGTATAAATACAGATGGGGGGAGGGAAGCTCAAAAAGCTGTGAACAGCGTTCTTGCTATCACTGCTTCACAGCAGCACTAGCACATGAGAGCCTGTGATGTGCGTCAGGGGTACCTGTTCTCAGCTCCTCTATCCAAGCACTGCCTTTAAAGTATATTTCAAGCACCTTTTTTCCCCTCTATTTCCTTTACAGAGAGACAAGATAAAACCTACAAAAGAACAGAAGTCTTCAGTCATAGGCATTCGCAAAAGACAGAAAAAGGGAATGCAAAAACCTCTGTTAGATTGACACTTGCTGGCAATTCACACACTTCCAAAGCCAGAGCACACCAGAGCATGCAGGAAGCCAACCTCGTGCATCCCTCACATCAGTAATTGTTAGATCCCATGGGAAAGCAGAGAAGAACAAAGTCGCCACGTCCCACCTATCCTCTCTCATCCTTACTTTGGACATAGCCCCTTAGCTTAGAACCAATAAACTCTTTCTCTGTACTTCCAGATGCTTCTTCCATTAATTCTTGCTTCCCTCTTTGCAAGTATTTCTATTTGTAGCTCAATTTATTTTGCAAGTACCTCCTTAATTTCCTGCAAAATTCCCCACTCCTACTATCCCCTTCAAGAATATTCAAGGTTGACAGATATACAGATTATAACAGTATGAATAACTTATAGCAATAAAATGATTTAATTTTCCTTTTGGTTTAACACAATAGAACCACATTAGAAAAAGAGAAAAAAAAAAGTCCACTGTGCTTTGAGAAAAAAGCGTGCTCATTTTCAGGCATTGCACATAGAAGAGCAATTAGCTGATTTACATGTACTTTTGGTAAAGTAAATCTCCACTTCCTAAAAATGCAGCCCAATGTTATCAATAAACTAATCTGTAAAAATACAGAGGCTACCAACTCAGTTCTTCACTTAAAACTTTGATTTAAAGTGTGATTTAAAGCCCATTAATGTCAGCAGAAGACTTTCCACTGACTTCTAAAGAAGTTTGCATCAGACCATTACAGATGTAACATTTCTGGCTCTGCGGAAGAAATAGAAGCCAGACATGAAAATTAAATCACTTAACTGTGGATTGTGGACAGAAGAAAAACACATTCAGCATATTAAGATGAAACATGCCTGTTCCTCTAATATGCAGAGGAACATAAACAAGAAGAGCAATACTCTAACTTTCTAATAAATTACCTATTCGAGCACTGGTGTATGCTTATGTGGCAGACATTAAGATATTTTCAGACAGACGACTCCATCCTGTCATTTGGCACCCCGCTGCCACAGCTGTCTTCTGCTTAATTCTTGTCGCACCTCTCCTTCTTTGGTAGCGCTCTTGTTGTAAAGTCCCCTTATGGGTCTCACACAACCTGATCCATTTTTTACTTTACAGCTAGCCTGATCTGCTTGCCATGTGAGAAGAACTCCACAGAAGAACTCCATCAGAAATATGTGGTCGGTGGCAGTGGATAAACCGTGGGGTATTTGCAATGCAGTCTTCATAAGGGTGAGAAACATTAATTAATGGCAACCCAGCTACAGTTTTTCAACATATTATCAGTTCAGCTTGCTGATAAGAGTGACAATATTATGGGGAATGGAAACTAGTACCTCTGCATCTGTTTTTTATTCAAATTGAAAGCACGCAGATGAAAAATACTATATTCTAGCTATTAGATTTTCCTCCATTCTGAGAACGATACCACAGTTCTCCTGGAGGTAATGAGTTTCTCAAAAACACTGCAGTTTGTCAACTAGTACAGTAGCCATTTCCTTATTGACCGTAGGTGCTGGGAAGCTTTCACAGCTGTTGTGCGGTCTGTGAGCCAAAACAATGTGAGCAAATGTTCTTTCACATGAATTGCTAAAATAAGCAAAATAAGAGCTTTTGCTGATCTGCTCTTTTAAAGAGAAAAAAAAAAATCTTTTATATGGTTGAGGAGGAGAAGAAGAATATGCATGCTGGCCCAGAACAAACTTTTTTTTTTTTTTGCCTCTGCACTATACTTCTCTCTGAAAAGTTCTTCTAAGAAAAGTTGAAAGTTTCAAATAATCCCATGACTCCTGGAGCTGTGACTTTAATGAAAACAAAAAAACACAACAAGATTTTTATTAAAAAATCAGAATGGAAAGAAATACTGTTCATTACAATTATGCTGAAAAGTTGGGGGAGACAGATAACAGCTACATAATTAAAAAATACTGCACATCATAGGTATTCAATTCATGGGTATTGAATACCTCTCTCCATTCCCAACAAGAAAAAATGAATCCTGTTCAACTTACAGAAGGTTGAAAGGACACATATGAACCTTCAAATACATAAAAGAAAACAATAAATTGTTTTTCATGTTTTCTGGGAATGGACGCAAAAATTATAGGATTAAATCAGTACAAGACAGAATTATTTTAAACTCACAGGATTTACCAACTATTACTCATGCAAGCAGATTGCCTAGAGAGACTGCTGAATTTCCTGAGTGAGGAGACAGAAGAGGAAGATTAGTGTAGGTAAAGAGGGATAACAGTTGGGGCAGAGGTATGGGCTAGATGACTGATGTCCCTCTGAACTCTGCTGTTTCATGATTTACCAAGCATCATTCTTCAGCTATCGGTTACTCCGTGTTCAAATCTTTTTGAATGCCCACTGCCTCCTTAAGACTTATTAAGATATGAGGTATTACAATGAGATAGGAAATACTTATCATGCATAGGTTGTTTTGAACATCTTCACCTCTACCAGTGTCCCAACTACTTCACCCCAACTACCACACTATATTTAACAAGAAAGGGCTCATGGTGATGAGCTTGGTCCTGAATAAATGACCAGACAAAGCATCTATGGACATATCAGACCCTCCTTTCACCTGAAGGCTTTAAAACAGGAGGGACCATCAAGCTTAAACAGATTTATGGAAATGAACAAACACAGTTGTTATCCTGTCTATGATGGAGGTCAGACTAAATTAATATTACTTGTGGTTTTCAGTGAATAGTGACCACACCAACACTTGATGGCTGGGGTATGAGCAGAAATGGAAACTCCTGAAGGGCAGGAAGCCGTATCTGCCTGTTACAGAGCTGGACTATAACCCTAGCTGGACTTTTTCCTGTTCATTTCCCCTGTCTTGACCAATAAATAAGCAAGCTTGAGCAATAAAACCATGAGGAGAAAAACTTGCTGACTAATGAGCTGGATTTTTTCTCATTCCTGACCTTGCTGGGCCATTCCAACAGTTTAGAGGATCGTTAATCAACAAATCTCTTTCATTTTATCTTTGCCTGGAAAATGAAAAGGTTCACACTTTATTTTAATGTCACAGACATATTGTTTATAAAGGCTTATTCAATTAATAAATATACACTTTAATAAATGGTTTACCAGTTGTTATAATATCTCCTTGGTCAACAGACTGTCTATAAGCATGGCTTCCCAGCTCCCACTACCACTTCTTCTTTTGTATTCTGCTCTGTTACTTTTACACAGTGTTTAATATTAACAATCAATTTAAGATTTTTAAATATTCCTTCATATATAATGAGACTGAGGAGACTGAAAATATTTTATTTCAGGACTCCTTGTGATATCAGGAAACAAAGACCTTATTTTTTTCTCACTCATCTTGCTTAAGAGAAACAATAGAAACCAATGTAACCACTAGCAAACATATATGAGTCTCTTGGCTTTACGTCTGAAACTTCTCTATTAGAGCCTACTTAATTAGATGCATAAATCCTGTAAATGATGTCAATGTTCATAATTAAATGAGACAATTGCAAAATCAGCTGCAGCACAAAATGTAGATAAATGTGGGAAGGAACAATAAGGGATTGCTTTATTATAAATCTGCATGACTAACACTACCATAGTGATGTAACAGAGAACCTATAACATCTGCTTCATACATATGAAAATTCAATTAAATTATCAGCCATGAATTACTGTAGCACAAATATCAACAACAAAAACTTTGATCTAATTATTTTGAGATTTTTAAGCAGAAAAAGGTCATATTTCAGTATGATGAAGTTGGTAGATTCATTTTATGATCCCTAAACAGCTTAATCCTGTAAAGTCTTTAAAAAATATCTTTCACTAACGGCAAGAATACAAAAAGTGTGGGGGCAGATTGATTTAAAATTTGCTGCTGCTCAAAATAAAATCAAATAACATAAAAATAAAAGGCAGTAGCTTAACTGTAAATTGTCGTAGCAATCGAAGATCTATTAATTAGAGTATTTTATGCCAACTCAGGGTCCATATCCGAGTCCAAGGTGCATCTTATTGTTTCTTTAGAATAAATATCTATTTCCATGCATAAGATGGATGGTTCTGTCATTCCAGTAGTTTGGTGTGAGGAAGAGGAGTTTAGAAGAAAAAAAAAAAATGGCCAGGCAAGAAGGATTTTAAATGTTTTCACCCTCCATGCATTCAAAGCATACAGTACTGACAGGAACGTTGACTGTGCTTGCAGCATGTATAAATACACATTTATATATATATTTACACATACCTGAGTACACACACATATATGTGTGTATATATGTACATATGCATATATATGTAAAACTATATATCCCTCTCCTTTTGCTCCCTCTCTGAAACAGGCCAACTTTTGACCACACTGACTTCTAGCCAGACTGCCATCCTTAGGGAATATATGCCAGACAGATACTATCCTTTCAGATCAGAATTGAATTTTAATATTTATCCCCAAATAAATCTTGATGACAGATGGACTGTTCTTTCCGTGAATAATAATTAGGAGTTAGGTCCTCCAACTGGATCTGGCAGCCTTCTTGCAAAAGCAAACCTCATAGTCTTTGGGCAGATGCTCAAGTCCGCCACCATAAAGTCTCAGCTGAAGGACTGGCTCCTTCATGGGTAACATCTTACAGTGCTCTGCGATTCAGTGTTTAAAAAATATACTGCTCCTGATGTCACATTTACTGTTGCGTGAAACATGCAGAACTGAGCCCAGGGACACAACTACCCAATTGCCCCATGTCCACGTTCTCCACCTTGGCAGTACCAGATAACGGCATCTTCTGCTGTTCCTTGTAGGCTGTCAGATCCGTTGTCAGTACTTAACAAAGAATAATACTAACAGGACATATTTAAAACATTGACTTGGTGTTGTCAAATGGCAAACAGCTAGATGGGAGGGTGAGTTCAAGGATTTATCCCTGAAGGCCCTCAAGTAAGGTGTCTAAGCAAGAGACCTTCCTTTTGCACTAAAGGAATAGCTCAGCATGTCCTCGGCCCTTACACGCAGAAGAGTATAAAAAGTGTTCTTCTCCTCCTCTTCCATATTAAAGGCTTAGGGATAATGGTAATCCATAGGCCTAATGGCAGGCAATACACATCCTTGGAGTTGGAAATTGTTGCAGAGCTTAAAGAAGGCATGACTATACCATAGCTGCTGAACTAGGCTGCTGTTTGCGTTTGGAAAAGGCAGCTCACTGCCCTGGCCTTTCCTCCTAGAAGGAGGTCAGCTCACCTGAACTCACAAATGCCACAGAGTTTCTATTCACCCAGACTTGTACATCCAGACCTCTAAGGATAAAGCCCTTTAGACACAGAGGGTTCAACCCTGAGGTAACCCTTAGCTCTGAAGGGGACAAAGCTTTAAGAAAGATGTTCTGAATCTCTGGAACAAATTTGCCAGAAGAAACCCACAGGTCACTCCAAAGCTTGCACTCTGCAAGGAGAGTTGAGGAGGAGAGCACTCGGTATGTGTGGGAAGGGGCCGGCAGTCATTCGTGGCTCAAAGCTAGCTGGACACAAGCCAGCTCTGGTTCAGGCACTGTCTTATCAACTATGATTGCATGGCTTCCATATCAGAGCTGGCTGGAATCCAGATGGCTCAAAGCACAAGTGGGGAAGACACAGACACAACTGTCTGGACCCCTCCAGACAGACGTGCCCTCAAGCCTGATCAATCTTGCATCAAGCTGGAGTCCAATATTTGCTCCTACACATGCTTCCCCTATTGCACCCTACAGCAAGGCTGGTAGCTCACAGGTTTCACAGCCTGTTGTATTGGATGTATAAAGTACCAGAACAGGAGAGAAGCCATGGTGCTGCAAAGCAGCAGAGGCCATATTCCCCTTACCATAAAAAACTACATTTTCCTTCTGAAACTTGGTTCTGGGCCTTTTCATTGCCATGTGGTCCACTGCAGCCCCTTTTGTCTCACATGATCCAGAGCACTAGGTATTGGTGTTGTGATGTTCAGTCACTGAGAATACACCTGGGCTGCCTGGGCATTCCTTTACCGTATAAAACCACATCATTTAACAAAAAAAAAAGAAAAAAAAGCAAAATGCATCAAGCCAATCATCACGCAATTCTGCCCTGAGGCTGAGACAGGAGAGAATGAGCTGCTTCTGACAGATGTCACATAAAGCACCACCTGCAGATGGTGATGCTTTGCAGTGTTCAGGACACCTGCATAATGCACCTGCATAAACTAAACGGAGTTTTGCCTTACCGCCACACATACACACACATACTCACCAGCAGGCACATTTCCCAATGGCAGCTCTTCCATGGCACAGCACCAGCATATTAGCAATGTTTGGTTTAAATATCTAACTTGCAGAGGAAAAAAGACCAAACCTGTATCATACATTTGCTTCCAATTAGAGGGCAGAAGGAGTGCTATGAGCTACAGATAGATAGCCTATTTTATTAACTGAGATACAGGTGCTGTCCTTGTAAATGGCTAATATGGTGTCTTTGCTTCCATTATTAACTGAGATCTATATGGAGTAAATGGAGTCAATGCGGTGAGTAGAGTTTATAGTGGTAATCTGGATCAAAAATAGGCATCTACTATGTGATGAGCTGCTGATGAGAATTGCTCCCTAGGCTCCAATCTGTTGCCATCTAAGCTGTACCGAGGGCACTAAAAGTTGGGTGTGACAAACTCACACCTGCATTTCACAACAGCTTACTATGGCCTGTACACATTCCTTTCTTTAGCTGCACTGATACTTTATCCATGTATATTAGCAGGTGATTTCAGTTATAACAGCAGATTTAATATGTCAGGTTTTAGAAAAAATCCCCTCTGTCATATAGCTGAACCTGGAATTACTATTGATTTTTAACAGCGCTTGCTTGTTCGCCTTTTCTTGTACCTGAAATTACGAGTGATGCTAATTGTTAACACATGTAGCAATATGCTCCTGTCACTCTCCCATCACCGCATTTCACAGCCCTGCTGGTTCTTGAATCCACTTTTTTCATTTTTAATTCACTGACACCAGGAAATCCCTAAAGCTTTTACCATGCCCAGAAGCAACTGCCCTCAGATCCCACTGACATCTTGGTGAGACTCCTCTGACTGAGAGCAGACCTCTCCTTGTAGCATCTACAGCTGAACCAGTCACCCTTCCCTTGGCAGGGGATAGAGAGAGTGCCATTCAGGGCATCCTCATCATATTGTCTTCCCCTGCAGTTTTGAGTGTTTCAGTGTGGCATATACTTAAATAGGCCTTAGCGAAAGATTTCTTCAATGAAATTAGAAAAAAAGACAAAACAAAAAAACCCTTGCATTCAATGCTCTTTACTTCATTAGTAGGTTAACAAGACCAGACAGGAGAACTGTGATATTTCTGTTCCAGGCAGACTTCAGATTTACACCTACTATGATCCAAAATTATGTTCTTAATTAATGTGTTCCCTTTCCCAATAAATATTTAAAAAAACCCTAACAGTAAAGTACTAGGTGTGCTGAGATTCAGAGCTAGTCAGAGCCCTTTGTGTTTTGAGCTTGCTAGGGTCTAGCTTCTCAATTTGATCACACTGCTGTAAATCACAACCTGGTCAATAATGTCACACAGAAGCAGTGCAGTCAAGAAAAATACTGGAACAAATATAAGAGCTGTATGAGCTTCACATCCCAAAATCGCAAGGTCATATGTGCCCTAAACATTTCTGAATCTCACCATTTTTGCAAGTATTTCTATGCGCTTAGTGTATTTGAGTCATGTGTGTACACTTTTTGACTACTGAATAATCCTAGATTTTTACAGAACATTGTAAAGCAGTCTTGGTATGGCAGATTAAGAATCAGCCTCCAGTCAGGAAAACAGAAATGGTAAGATACATAAATGCCAAGGCACTCTGTTGTTACTGTGTTGTAAGGATATATCTCAGGCTGAATCTGACACTTTTCAGCTTTTTTTTAATTCATTCTTTGGCAATGGAGTTGATTTAGGGAAAAGTAATTTAGGTAACTAGAAGTCCGAAGCTATCTCTCCCTGGCTCAATAATATCTTCTTTAGTTAGGACCTATGTGTCTCTATTGTCCATCTGTCTGGCAGATGTCTGCGAGAGAAGCACCCCACTCCTCGGGTGATTTTTGGACAGCAAACAGCATGATGGCAGCACAGCTGAACAGTTTCCATAATTCACACCCTACAAATATCCAGAAAACAGCACCATTTTCAGCTTCAGCTTCAGCTTTTCAGTCTCCCTGAAACTTCAGAAGCACCTTTCTTCCAAAAGATAAAAAAATACATGCGGGGTAAAAAGTAGATATTGAGTTCAGTAGCCAAGGCGTACAAAGCCACAGAATCATAGAATCATTTAGGTTGGAAAAGACCTCTAAGATCATTGAGTCCAACCGTTAACCTAGCACTGCCAAGTCCACCACTAAACCATGTCCCTAAGCACCACATCTACACATCTTTTAAATACTTCCAGGGATAGTGACTCAACCTGGGCAGCCTGTTCCAATGCTTGACAACCCTTTTGGTGAAGAAATTTTTCCTGATATCCAATCTAAACCTCCCTTGGCACACCTTGAGGCAATTTCCTCTTGTCCTATCGCTAGTTACTTGGGAGAAGAGACCAACCCCCACCTCGCTACAACCTCCTTTCAGGGAGTTGTAGAGCGCGATGAGGTCCCCCCTCAGCCTCCTCTTCTCCAGACTAAACAGTCCCAGTTCCCTCAGCCGCTCCTCAGAAGACTTGTTCCTCAGACCCTTCACCAGCTCCGTTGCCCTTCTCTGGACACTCTCCAGCACCTCAATGTCCTTCTTGTAGTGAGGGGCCCAAAACTGAGCACAGGATTCGAGGTGCGGCCTCACCGCAGGGGGATCGTACAGGAGGATGATCACTTCCTTGCTCCTGCTGGCCGTGCTATTTCTGATCCAAGCCAGGATGCTATTGGCCTTCTTGGCCACCTGGGCACACTGCTGGCTCATGTTCAGCTGGCTGTCAACCAGCATCTCCAGGTCCTTTTCTGCCAGGCAGCTTCCAGCAACTCTTCCCCAAGCCCTGGGGGCCACTGGCGCCATCAATGTCTCCAAAGGCACTTGATATCACCACCTCCAGGACCCTTCTCTGGTTGGTTTTCCAATTCAGGATCTAACTGTCCTGGAAAAAATTACTTGCTGCCCTGTGTATTGATAATGTGTTGAACTATCACAAAGGGTAGCTACTCTGCAACTTTATAAATATGCATTTATAAACACATGTGCATTTGTATATTGGCATTCAAGAGACCTTGGCTGATGTAGGTATTAAAAAAGAGGAAAAATGAGCCTTACCTTTCAGAGTTTATCATCCCAAAATAAAACAAGAGACAAGAAGTGGATCCAGTCAGGCAAGCACAAAGAGACCACGAGCTTCCATTTCTTTTCGTTCAATTTCATTTCGACTACCCAACTGAGGCTGAACAATGAAATAGTTAAATATTCCGGATTAAACATTTATCTTAGAGCTTTTGCCTTTTCACACATAAATTAAATTTTCTTGTTTAATCTCTGCTTTTCTTCTAATTATCTCTCTCCACACACACTAATGGCTCACAGCTAGCATCTCTTTTCAAGCAAGATGATTAGGAAGTGCCTGTTGTTGTTGGGCTTTCTTTTTTTCTTTTTTTTTTTCCTCCTGGAGATGATAATACTATTCACTTTCTACGCAAAAGCTTTTATAACAATATATATGAGAGGCAAGAATAGACCAACAATTCAGGCACCTTCTCCTAGAACGGGACACAACTTACATTTTTGATATTACATTTTTACAGATTCTTTAAAAAGAAAATTCCTGTAGTTCTTCTTCCACCTTGACACATGATTTCCCTCTCAGATTAAACTTTGATCTTTTGTGTGTATGTGTGGGTAATGTTTTAGAATTGAGTATCTGGTAAGACTTTATTATAAAGAAGCACAACTTTGTTTCCTGTGCATTTTAAAAGTATGGCTAAGAAAATGGGTAAGAAATGATAGGCCAAAGGAAGATTAGCGTCTTTCTAGAAGCTACATGGTTAAGAGAAATGAAACACAGGGCTGGATCCTAAAACTTCTTCACTCCAGTTGCATAAAAGGTAAACACAACTCTTTGCTCCCCTAATGAAAGACAACCTGCAGCCCTAGATTGGACTTTGAAAACCCTTCCTGAAGCACTTCCTTTTATATATAGCAACATCTATAGCATAGATGTAAATATATATACACACATACATAATAGCAATGTATAAAAATAGTAGTATAAAGCATTTCTATCACTGCCTTCTACTAGGAAGCATAAGATCTGCCCATATGCGTACTGTTCCATACGGACTAAGCTCTCCCTTTACTGTCGGTGTGAAGTTGTAATGGTCACGTCCTTTAGGAAAGCGACAGCCCTAAAATCCTAAAGTGGACAGAGGTATAGATTGATAGAGAGACAGCTACATCCATACATGCATACTCACAAAAACACACACTTTTCTGCAAGGATGTGTACCTCTAAAGTATGTTATTAAGGGCATTGTCCAAATGTCTCTTAAACACCGATAAGGCATTGACCACCTCTCTAGGAAGCCTGTTCCATAGTATAATGACAAAATCATTTTAAAGCATAACAATATGCTTTAACTTTTGGTCAGCCCTGAAGTGGTCTGGCAGTTGGACTAGATGATCGTTGTAGGTCTCTTCCAACAGAACTATTCTGTTCTATTCTATTCTATTCTAGATAGCCAGTGAAGCTCCTGAGTTTGCCCTCAGTCTGGATACACAACACAAACACTAGGATCCACTGAAAGAAATTAAACAGCATATAAACCACTATGTCTACATCACTGTGAAGTTTAATTCTGATGTGATTTTTCATCGTTTCAAAAATATGGCTTTCAATTGACTTTTCTTCATATATATCACATCGCAAACAAGTACTTCTCACTTGCATTTGTGTTCCTCTATCCCAGCTCATCAGAGCATTTGGCTATCATTTGGCTCAAAGCATCACCAGCCTTGCCAATTAATTGATGAAGAACCATTATGAGATAAATATATCATCTGCATTTTAACTGCTTGAATGGAAGGTTATTGAAGTAATAACTGGCAACATCAGAACCATTAATAAAATATGGGCTGGGAATAACAAATTACAAATTTCTGTACCTAGTTCCCAAAATAAATTTGCTCTTGAAGGTGGTTTTAGCACTCACGATGACATAGATGAATGATGCTGATTAAAAAGGAGTGAAGAAAAGATTATCACTTTAGCATAGAAACCACTGGCATCATTACCAGCCTCATCTAAATAAGAAGTGTTAAATTTTTCAGTGGCTTCATAGCCTTGCTGTGAAATTGCAGGTGTCACTGTGTACTGGTAGTTGAGCACAAGATAAGGCAAAAATGGAGATAAAGTAGGTTAGACCAAGAACAAAAGCCCACAAAGCATGAGAAGAGGTGATAGTTCCATAGCTTTAAAACAGGCTCTTTGTGGGTTTCCTTTTGTGAATGAAATATTTGTATTGCTTCTGCCTGTGATGAGATGTCCCTTACAACACGAACAGACTCAGTCATATTGAAGGAGCCAACATCTAGTTAATGAGTAAAGACGTAAATTATCAAGAGTGCTTAATGTTGTTATCACAACCCAAAGACATGAATAAGCTTCCTAGAGAGGGAATGAATAGGACACAGGGCTCAGAAGTACTCTCTCTCTGCCACATATTTGCAGGGAGACTGTAGGTGTGCCTCTTTCCTTCTCTATACTTTTCTTTCCTCTCCCACTCTCTCTGTCTTCTTGTCAATTTAAAATTTAAACTCTTTCAGCAAGACTGGCTCTCACTAGGTGGTTTGTACGGTCCCTCACACAATGAGGCACCAATGTAATGCAAATTGCAGTATTAAATATTCATACAAAAGCTTCATAGTGTGACTGCATGAAATCAGAACAATCAGGGCACAGGCATAAGCTGGGCGCCTAGGTAAGATGAAGCACAGAGATTTCTATTACAATTGCAGCCTCATTAGAGGAAGTGTGCTGACATAAGCTGTGTTTTCATTGTCATAAGCCCAATTTCATAACCATGTATTAGAGTTATGAGTTCTCCTAGCAAGCCATAATGTTTTCATTTTTGGCTGTGCAATCACATATTGTTAGCTTAAGACATTCAAACTTTATAAATGGTTCTGTAATATGTGGTCTTTTCAGCTATAAAATTGTTCCTTAAAAAATAATCTGAGGCATTGGTCACCAGAGTCAATGTCACCTAACAGCAAATAAATTTTTGCAATAAATTAGAAGTTAACTACATAACTGCAAGCAATTCCTTCAACTAAGAATTAGTCATATATTTTCTTTCCATCTAATAAAAACATCACTAAAATGCTATGCAGTGTTCCTGTTCCTATCTGGTGCTTTTCTTCAGAAACGGTAAAGGATGTGTCCAATAATGAATTATTTGCAGCAGTTTGCAGGACTTTGCGCTGAGGATTTTAGCTGGAATGCCTGGATTGATGCAGCCTTTAGGAAAGTTTAGGAAAACTTGCCTTACTCTATAATCCAGATAAGGAGACAAAAAAACACATGTGAATGGCTTGGTAACACAAAAATACACTGAGTAAAATCAAATCCACACTCAATAAAAAGCTTTTTTTTTTGGCCCTTTATTGAATGATTGAGCCTGTCTCTGGGTATATTATCTGTCTATTTAGTCTATAAGCTCTTCAAGGCAGCTTTTATCTCCTGTTCATCACGAAGCATGCTTTTCTTGGAAATTACAGCTGTGGAAGCTCATTCTTACTCAATACTTCCTTACTGAAACTGTTTCTTTTTAGAGGAAAAAAACAAGGCTGGTGTCCATCATAATGAATTTATATGTAGCAGAGTTTATATAAATATATTTTTATCACAGTGGACATGAATTGAAATCTCACGGATTTGACTTAGGGTTAATATTTTGCACTTTAAAGCTTTAGACCACAGGGCTTCAGGGTGCTCTCTAAAGGCAGACTTTGGACGATATTTTCAGAAATTACCAAAAACACCTACACCTGAAAGACAAGTAGGCAACAGACTTAACCCAAAATCCAGCATTTACAGATGACCATCATTTTAAGAGATCACAGCAAGCTGTTACGTCTTTACCATTCTTGCCTTCTTCTGGTGTCTGATAGGAAAACAAACCTGCATGTGGCACGCTGCCTGCAGAGCCTCGTGGGTGCGGCTGCAAGACGGGAGGTGTTGTGTTGCTACCAGCATGACCAGGCAGGGATAAAAACCCCCTCATTCCTGTCAGAATTATGCATTGAATTTTAGAGTGTTGAGAAACCTTGTCCACTGTAGGCATAAAAATGAAGATCTTATGAGCTCTCATGAAAGTGAGCTTTGAAGCTCATGCTTTGAGCTGAAGTGCTCAGAAGCATCCTCAAAGCCCACCTTCGTGAGAGCTCATGAGATCTTCATCTCTCTCACCTCAGTCCAGAACAACTGAAAAGGGTGCTGGTGTGGACTTGCACTCTTGTGGCTTCCCCAGAGCTGCCCTTGCACCGGGCTGTTCACAATGAAGGCAGTGATCATTGTTTTTTTGGTGGCACTTGCAGCAATATCAAAATGTATGGAAAGACTTTCCCTATTTTGTTTCTTTAAAGGGTTTATATTTATTTCTTTGATGAAGATACTTCTTACTGGTAGCAGCACATCATCATCATCATCATCATCATCATCATCATCATCATCGTCATCATTGTTAGAACCATGACTGTAATCTCTAGGTATCTATGTTACAATAACATCTGACCAGTCTGACCTTTGACCAAAGCTCCATGGTACCAAAAGCATCACCAGCTCCAAACTGCGGCTGTTTCACACCAAAATCCAAATTCCATACCCAATTTATTTTTCTCCAAGCTATCAATGCACAGATACAACTTTGTGAGAGAGCCCCTGGCTGATGACCAGAGAGGAGAGTTCATTCATTACTTCCACGTCCAAAAAAGAGGGAAGGGCTGAGCAGGTCAAGGGTGCCTTTATGGGAGACCTTCATAGATTAAACATCACTGTGGTCCGACAGGAGAGAAAGCAGAGGTTAGATGTGGGAGGTAAGCGTGTTCCAGCTTTGCTGTTGGGCTGCATATTGACACAATACTGTGGAGCACGTCTCATTTCCCTGCTATCCACAGAAAGAAAATCTGGACATACAGTGTGGCCAGGAAAACCCTAATCTGGACCCAGGTAAGTCAGTAAGTCTCGACACAGCCAGAGATATGAGCTGGCTGATGCCCTGATCCTGTGGGCTTGGATCACATTCTGGCGGCGTACAGAGCTAGCATATTCCTGCATTGATATCTTTAGGACTTTGAACCAACTGTACGAAAAAAATACACAAGATATTATGGGTTTTTTATGCTGTCAGCAACTGTTGTTGCTACTGCTGGCTTCTGATTCAATAGCAACATGGCATATTTCTTTAATAGGAGAGGTTATGGGCTTTTTTTCCCCGAGAACTTCATGTTCTGAGTGAGTTTATTCATGAACCGTGGAAACATCATTAACATTCACTTTGAGCGAAAAGAACAGCTTTTACTGCATCCACATTCATTGGATGTCTCACTCGATCCCATATGTTGCCCATCACATTGAGCACTCATTCCCCTGGACCGTTTGCTCCCAGTAAACAGAGAGCATGTTCTGGGAAGTACAACAATGTATCCTGAGAAAGCAAACAGTCTTTAGCAGCAAGGGAAACACAACACAAATGTTTTGAGTGATGAAATGGAGACAGGACATTTTCAACTAGCTTCAGAGGAGTTCCTATAAAACTGACGCTGACCTATTAGGACTTACAGTAGCATTTAATTAATCACATGGGGAAGTGTTTGTGGCATAACTCAGCCTTGTAAATTCTGAGGTTTGTTTTTCAACCCACAGTGTGTAACTTTCCCTTCTGATTAAAGTGTGACTTTCCCAGCTGAAATATTGAAGAGAAAAAAACCCCAACACCCTAAGGTTTTTTAAGTTTTTTTTCCCACACTAGCCTGTACTTCAGAGCTATGCTTGAAGACTGCCACTACATTTACGCTTTTTATACTTCTTGTACAAGACATATTTCTTTCCATTGTATTTGTACAATGAGAGTTCATTAAATACATGCCAAGGGCAATTAGACATTATTGCAACTATCATATTTATTAATAGTTATTACCACCAATCCATTTCATTACTTGTCACCAGCTTCTTACACTGACCCGGCAGTCAAGAAAGAATAGTAAATTTAAGGGAAGATTCCTCCTTCAGAGTCGGACCCAGGAGGATCACTTCTTTTCTTTCTTCCCTCTATTTCCAAGTCTTACCATTTGTATATTTATGACACTCAATCAAAACCAACTCTTTGGATTCCCAGGTTTTCCTTCCTTGTTCTGATGGAGCGAATACATTTTTATCTCATCTCCCTTTGCTCTGGAAAGTGTGCTAGTTAGCCATCTTTAAAGCATTTCCCGCTTTCTAGCAATCCAGAGGAAAAGGGCCTGGGGGTGCTGGT